>NC_084638.1:4284853-4287353 GCF_033978795.1 Nerophis ophidion
AATCCAATGGTGTAAAGCACGTCACCACTGGACTCCAGAGCAGTGGAGATGCCTTCTATGGACTGATGAATCATGCTTTTCCAGATGGACGAGTCTGGGTTGGGAGGTTGCCAGGAAAACGGTACATTTCGGACTGCATTGTGCAGAGTGTGAAATTTGGTGGAGGAGGAATTATGGCGCGAACGAGCAGCGGGGCAGGGCATGCTGGAGCCCTGCCCGAGATAGTGGCAAGGAGGCGGAGAATGCGGCTGAGCGACGCTACGAGCGAGATCAGGCGCGCGGCTCGCACACCGGCACACACTCAACTTATCTCCTCTGGCTGTGTAAAAGGGGAGCAGCGGAGGAGGGGGAGGCAGAAGGAGTAGGAGAACCTGACCAACGAGAGCGACAGACAGCGAGCCGAAGACAGCGAGCGAGGGGCGAGCAGGAGAGAAGGAGCTGAAAAGCGACCCGACCGCGGACAAGCTTGTGTTATTGAAAGAATAAACAAGAGTCAAACCTGCTCAAAGCAATGTCCTTCCTGGGTGGTCCATGGAACCCACACAACGACGGCAAGAGTCTGTCACAGGTTGTTTTTCAGGAATTGAGCTTGGCCTCTTAATTCTAGATAAGGAACTTTGAATGCTCCAGGATACCAAAACATTTTGGACAATTCCAAGCGCCAAACCTTGTAGGAACAGTTTGGAGCGGGCCTCTTTCTCTTCCAACAGGACTGTGCACCAGTGCACAAAGCAAGGTCCATAAAGACAGAGTCTGGTGTGGATGAGTTTGACTGGCCTGCACAGAGTCCTGACCTGAACCCGATAGAACACCTTTGGGATGAATTAGAACGGAGACTGAGAGCCAGGTCTTTAGTGTTTTGGAAGAATGAACAAGAGTCAAACCTGCTCAAAGCAATGTCCTTCCTGGGTGGTCCATGGAACCCGCACGACGACGGCAAGAGTCTGTCACAGGTTGTTTTTCAGGAATTGAGCGTATCCTCTTAATTCTAGATAAAGGAACTTTGAATGCTCCAGGATACCAAAACATTTTGGACAATTTCAAGCGCCAAACCTTGTAGGAACAGTTTGGAGCGGGCCCCATCCTCTTCCAACATGAGCAAGGGCCATAAAGAGATGGATGACAGAGTCTGGTGTGGATGAGCTTGACTGGCCTGCACAGAGTCCTGACCTGAACCCGATAGAACACCTTTGGGGTGAATTAGAACGGGGACTGAGAGCCAGGTCTTTAGTGTTTTGGAAGAATAAACAAAAGTCAAACCTGCTCAGAGCAATGTCCTTCCTGGGTGGTCCATGGAACCCGCACGGCGACGGCAAGAGTCTGTCACAGGTTGTTTTTCAGGAATTGAGCGTATCCTCTTAATTCTAGATAAAGGAACTTTGAATGCTCCAGGATACCCAAACATTTTGGACAATTTCAAGCGCCAAACCTTGTAGGAACAGTTTGGAGCGGGCCCCATCCTCTTCCAACATGAGCAAGGGCCATAAAGAGATGGATGACAGAGTCTGGTGTGGATGAGCTTGACTGGCCTGCACAGAGTCCTGACCTGAACCCGATAGAACACCTTTGGGATGAATTAGAACGGAGACTGAGAGCCAGGTCTTTAGTGTTTTGGAAGAATAAACAAGAGTCAAACCTGCTCAAAGCAATGCCCTTCCTGGGTGGTCCATGGAACCCGCACGACGACGGCAAGAGTCTGTCACAAGTTGTTTTTCAGGAATTGAGCTTGGCCCCTTAATTCTAGATAAAGGAACTTTGAATGCTCCAGGATACCAAAACATTTTGGACAATTCCAAACGCCAAAGTTTGGAGCGGGCCTCTTTCTCTTCCAACATGACTGTGCACCAGTGCACAAAGCAAGGTCCATAAAGACATGGATGACAGAGTCTGGTGTGGATGAGCTTGACTGGCCTGCACAGAGTCCTGACCTGAAC
Source organism: Nerophis ophidion (assembly GCF_033978795.1). Lineage (NCBI taxonomy): Eukaryota > Metazoa > Chordata > Actinopteri > Syngnathiformes > Syngnathidae > Nerophis > Nerophis ophidion. Next base: position 4,286,788 of record NC_084638.1, read on the forward strand.
CCGATAGAACACCTTTGGGATGAATTAGAACGGAGACTGAGAGCCAGGTCTTCAGTGTTTCTGAAGAATGGTGGAAAATTCCTATAAACACACTCCGCAACCTTGTGGACAGCCTTCCCCTGAAGAGTTGAAGCTGTAATAGCCGCAAAAAGGTGGACCCACATCATACTGAACCCTATGGGTTAGGAATGGGATGGCACTTCAAGTTCATATGTGAGTCAAGGCAGGTGGCTAAATACTTTTGCATATAGTGTATGTCTCTTTCCATCCTTTGTGGCTGAGCTACTGTGTGGAACAATTTCCTTAGTGGATCATTAAAGTTTGTCTAAGTCTATGAATTAAAATGTGTGTTGTCACTCAGAACCCAACCTGAGCACATGTCTTGTGCAAGGTCCTTAAAAACATGGATGACAGAGTCTGGTGTGGATGAGCTTGACTGGCCTGCACAGAGTCCTGACCTGAACCTGATAGAACACCTTCGGGATGAAAAGTAAAAAGTCCGTAGGGAAGTTGTCACTCCAATGAACCGAAACAAAGGTTTGAAAGCTTTTTCCTCCCATGACACG
>NC_084638.1:4289853-4367353 GCF_033978795.1 Nerophis ophidion
TAAAGCGCTTTGAGTCACTTGAGAAAAGCGCTATATAAATATAATTCACTTCACATATATATATATATATATATATATATATATATACATATATATATATATGTACACACACACACACACATATATATGTATACATTTTAATACGTTTTGACCAACAGCGGTGCATGTCCATTTTCTTCCACACACTTGTTATTTCATATGTTGACCGGACAGGGGGAGCACTTTTAAAACCCTCCTTTTTGGGACCGCCCTTATTTTGGAAAGATTCCACCACCAGAGGGTGCTAATGAGACATTCTCAATTAGATGCACTGATTGTCAATATTGGGACCACAATTTCGGTCCTAATTGGTTCACCGGTCCTCATATACAACACACACACACACACACACACACACACACACACACACACACACACACACACATATAAATGTTAATACAATTTGACCAACAGCGGTGCATGTCCATTTCTTCCACACACTTGTTATTTCATATGTTGACCGGACAGGGGGAGCACTTTTAAAACCCTCCTTTTTGGGACCGCCCTTATTTTGGAAAGATTCCACCACCAGAGGGTGCTAATGAGACATTCTCAATTAGATATGCACTGATTGTCAATATTGGGACCACAATTTCGGTCCTAATTGGTTCACCGGTCCTCATATACAACACACACACACACACACACACACACACACACACACACACACACACACACACACACATATAAATGTTAATACATTTTGACCAACAGCGGTGCATGTCCATTTCTTCCACACACTTGTTATTTCATATGTTGACCGGACAGGGGGAGCACTTTTAAAACCTTCCTTTTTGGGACCGCCCTTATTTTGGAAAGATTCCACCACCAGAGGGTGCTAATGAGACATTCTCAATTAGATATGCACCGATTGTCAATATCGGGACCACAATTTCGGTCCTAATTGGTTCACCGGTCCTCATATACAACACACACACACACACACACACACACACACACACACACACACACACACACACACACACACACACACACACGCACACACACGCACACACACACACACATATAAATGTTAATACATTTTGACCAACAGCGGTGCATGTCCATTTCTTCCACACACTTGTTATTTCATATGTTGACCGGACAGGGGGAGCACTTTTAAAACCCTCCTTTTTGGGACCGCCCTTATTTTGGAAAGATTCCACCACCAGAGGGTGCTAATGAGACATTCTCAATTAGATATGCACTGATTGTCAATATTGGGACCACAATTTCGGTCCTAATTGGTTCACCGGTCCTCATATACAACACACACACACACACACACACACACACACACACACACACACACACACACACACACACACACACACACACACACACACACACACATATAAATGTTAATACATTTTGACCAACAGCGGTGCATGTCCATTTCTTCCACACACTTGTTATTTCATATGTTGACCGGACAGGGGGAGCACTTTTAAAACCCTCCTTTTTGGGACCGCCCTTATTTTGGAAAGATTCCACCACCAGAGGGTGCTAATGAGACATTCTCAATTAGATATGCACTGATTGTCAATATTGGGACCACAATTTCGGTCCTAATTGGTTCACCGGTCCTCATATACAACACACACACACACACACACACACACACACATATAAATGTTAATACATTTTGACCAACAGTGGTGCATGTCCATTTCTTCCACACACTTGTTATTTCATATGTTGACCGGACAGGGGGAGCACTTTTAAAACCCTCCTTTTTGGGACCGCCCTTATTTTGGAAAGATTCCACCACCAGAGGGTGCTAATGAGACATTCTCAATTAGATATGCACTGATTGTCAATATTGGGACCACAATTTCGGTCCTAATTGGTTCACCGGTCCTCATATACAACACACACACACACACACACACACACACACATATAAATGTTAATACATTTTGACCAACAGTGGTGCATGTCCATTTCTTCCACACACTTGTTATTTCATATGTTGACCGGACAGGGGGAGCACTTTTAAAACCCTCCTTTTTGGGACCGCCCTTATTTTGGAAAGATTCCACCACCAGAGGGTGCTAATGAGACATTCTCAATTAGATATGCACTGATTGTCAATATTGGGACCACAATTTCGGTCCTAATTGGTTCACCGGTCCTCATATACAACACACACACACACACACACACACACACACACACACACACACACACACACACACACACACACACACACACACACACACACACACACACACACACATATAAATGTTAATACATTTTGACCAACAGCGGTGCGTGTCCATTTCTTCCACACACTTGTTATTTCATATGTTGACCGGACAGGGGCAGCACTTTTAAAACCGACACACAGTCAATTTGAAAAATCCCTCCTTTTTGGGACCACCCTCATTTTGGATATATTTCACCACCAGGGGGTGCAAATGAGACATTCTCTATTAGATCCAATGATTTTCCGTATTGGGACCACAATTTCGGTCCTAATTGGTTCACCGGTCCTCATATACAAGAACACACACACACACACACACACACACACACACACACACACACACACACACACACACACACACACACACACACACACACACACAAATGTTAATACATTTTGACCAACAGCGGTGCATGTCCATTTCTTCCACACACTTGTTATTTCATATGTTGACCGGACAGGGGGAGCACTTTTTAAACCACTCCTTTTTGGGACCGCCCTTATTTTGGAAAGATTCCACCACCAGAGGGTGCTAATGAGACATTCTCAATTAGATATGCACTGATTGTCAATATTGGGACCACAATTTCGGTCCTAATTGGTTCACCGGTCCTCATATACAACACACACACACACACACACACACACACACACACACACACACACACACACACACACACACACACACACACACACACACACACACACACACACACACACACACACATAAATGTTAATACATTTTGACCAACAGCGGTGCATGTCCATTTCTTCCACACACTTGTTATTTCATATGTTGACCGGACAGGGGGAGCACTTTTAAAACCCTCCTTTTTGGGACCGCCCTTATTTTGGAAAGATTCCACCACCAGAGGGTGCTAATGAGACATTCTCAATTAGATATGCACTGATTGTCAATATTGGGACCACAATTTCGGTCCTAATTGGTTCACCGGTCCTCATATACAACACACACACACACACACACACACACACACACACACACACACACACACACAAATGTTAATACATTTTGACCAACAGCGGTGCATGTCCATTTCTTCCACACACTTGTTATTTCATATGTTGACCGGACAGGGGGAGCACTTTTAAAACCCTCCTTTTTGGGACCGCCCTTATTTTGGAAAGATTCCACCACCAGAGGGTGCTAATGAGACATTCTCAATTAGATGCACTGATTGTCAATATTGGGACCACAATTTCGGTCCTAATTGGTTCACCGGTCCTCATATACAACACACACACACACACACACACACACACACACACACACACACACACACACACACACACACACACACACACACACACATATAAATGTTAATACATTTTGACCAACAGCGGCGCATGTCCATTTCTTCCACACACTTGTTATTTCATATGTTGACCGGACAGGGGGAGCACTTTTAAAACCCTCCGTTTTGGGACCACCCTCATTTTGGATATATTTCACCACCAGGGGGTGCAAATGAGACAATCTCTATTAGATCCAATGATTTTTTGTATTGGGACCACAATTTCGGTCCTAATTGGTTCACCGGTCCTCATATACAAGAACACACACACACACACACACACACACACACACACACACACACACACACACACACACACACACACACACACACAGACACACACACACATATAAATGTTAATACATTTTGACCAACAGCGGCGCATGTCCATTTCTTCCACACACTTGTTATTTCATATGTTGACCGGACAGGGGCAGCACTTTTAAAACCGACACACAGTCAATTTGAAAAATCCCTCCTTTTTGGGATCACCCTCATTTTGGATATATTTCACCACCAGGGGGTGCAAATGAGACATTCTCTATTAGATCCAATGATTTTCCGTATTGGGACCACAATTTCGGTCCTAATTGGTTCACCGGTCCTCATATACAAGAACACACACACACACACACACACACGTTTGTTACGTCCCTGTGCTTCGTCAGTAGGCAACAAGGGACCAACAAAACCCATCAATCAATCTGCCCCGAAACTGCCCTAAATACCAAGAAACGGCCTCGCTGATTCACCCAAGGATTCCTTTCCACGTGGCTTTAAAGGCGCTCACTGAGATTGTTATTAATTATGCCGGTCTGGCTCCACTTTGCGGCAGCAGGGGCACATTAAAGTCACGCGGCGCATAAATTATCCGCATGAATATTTCATCCAAAATAGAATAACAAAAGCGGCAGGTGGAGAAGCACAGGTGGGGATTACTGTTTTGTTAGCAGACAGGACACTGTTATATATCAAATGTGACATTTAAAAAAAAAAAAAAAAAAAGGACGGAATGCAATTATTATCGAGAAAATCTGTTCATCTTTCCCAGTACTCCGTTTTATTTTTTTTTAAATCATATATTATAATATGAATCTATAATAAGAAGTCAATAATATCTGTTATCCTGCACCACTATAATGACCAGTGTTAAAAAAAGAGTAGCGTAGTAAACCTAAGCGTCCATTAAAAACAAGCAGAGGTTATATTTTATGAGTATATTCAATATTTTTTGCCACGGTAAAGTTCGACACAATTGGAGCAGCAACGCTGTTTTTGAACGTAGCCAACATAAAACACTGTACTTGAATCGAGTGATTCTTTAGCATACCAGCACAAAATGACACGCACTATATTGCCAAAGGTATTTGTCCGCCCATCCGAATGATGAGAACCAGGTGTCCTAATCTAGTACTTAGGCATGGAGACTGTTTTTACAAACTCAGTTGAATTCCAGTGTGGAACTGTCCGGTTGTGAAATCCCCTCGCTCCTAAATAGTCCGAAGCCAACGGCCGGCTTTATTATAAGAACATTTTTAAATTTTTGGGAACAACAGCAACTCAGAAACCAAGTGGTAGGCCACATAAGCTGACAGAGTGATAAGAAGTCGCCGACTTTTTGCACAGTCAGTTGCTACAGAGCTCCAAACTTCATGTGACCTTCCAATTAGCCCACGTGCAGTACGCAGAATGGGTTTCCATGGCCGAGCAGCTGCGTCTAAGGTGTAAATCACCAAGTCCAATGCAAAGCGTCGAATGCAGTGGTGAAAATCACTGGATTCTAGAGCAGTGGAGACACGTTCTCTGGAGTGATTTTCCATCTGGCAATCTGACGGACGAGTCTGGGTTTGGAGGTTGCCAGGAGAACGGTGCATTTTTGACTGCATTGTGCGGAGTGTGAATTTTAGTGGAGGAGGAATTATGGTGTGGGGTTGTTTCTCAGAAGTTGGGCTTGGCCCCTTAGTTCCAATGAAATGAACTTTGAAATCGCCAGGATACAAAAACATTTTGGACAATTCCACGCTCCCAGCCTTGTGGGAACAGTTTGGAGCGGGCCCTTTCCTCTTCCAACATGACTGTGCACCAGTGCACAAAGCAAGCTCCATAAAGACAGATGACCGAGTCTGGTGTGGATGAACTTGACTGGCCTGCACAGAGTCCTGACCTGAACCCGATAGAACAACTTTGGGATGAATTGGAACGGAGACTGAGAGCCAGGCCTTCCTCGATCAGTGGGGGACCTCACCAATGAGCTTTTGGAAGAATCATGGCAGAATAATTTAAAAATAAAGACAAAAAATAATAATAATAAAATAAAATTAAAATTAAATAAAATACTTTTGCCTTACTTTGGCCACAATAGAACAAGCACATTCTGAAAATGTCCACATTGCACATATTCCTCTTGGCAAAACACTTCGAAGTTAGTTGAAATTCTGGGGACCATTTAAAAAAAACCACAAAGAACAAAATAAAGTTAGACTTTGTCTCAGCGTTGTTACAAAGCCATTACACTTTCAGCACTTCCTGTTAACATTCCCATGTTGGCAGTTATTAAAAACATGTTTGGAAAAGTGTTTTCCTCAAACCGCCACATTTGTGACATCCGCAACTGCCACAACACATTCATTTACCATTATTCAAACATACGATCATAATATAGTCAAAACAATTGTCAAAATGTCATCATAATAGCCGAACTAAAGGTAACACAACTACAAACTTAACCAATGTGAGCATGCTAGACTTAAGCATAAAATAAAATACAACAACATAGAGTGTCCGCTCTGAGACTGGACGGTTGTGAGTTCAATCCAAAGACCCATTGCCTCCCTGAGTGGCACTCGGCACCAAGGGTTAGAATTGGGGGTTAAATCACCAAAATGACTCCCGAGCACGGCCCCCGCTGCCGCTCACTGCTCCCCTCACCTCCCAGAGGTGAATATGGGGATGGGTAGAATGCAGAGGATGATTTCACCACACCCAGTGTGTGCGTGACTATCGTCGGGAAGTCAACTTTAAATATCGAAACACATTTTTACAATGGAGTTCAGGGTGCGCATCGCACACATCGCAAGTCCAACTACTTCAAAGAGGATGCTGCATCTTAACGTTTCCTTATTCATCCGTTGAGGCAATCCAGAGGGCGCTTAAAGTCAACACGTCACCTTAAACAGTGTGATGTGTGACGTGGGTCACACTTGAATTGCGATTGCGACATCCAGTGGACACATTTAGAAGAGCAGTTTAATTCAAAAATTGCATTTTTATTCTTGGTTACACGTTTGACACACGTGATTTAGAGTCTCCAATTAACCTACCAAGCATGGGAGGAACACTTAGGGCAGGGGTCGGGAACATTTTTGGCTGAGAGAGCCATGAAAGACAAATATTTGAAAATGCATTTCCGTGAGAGCCATATAATATTTTTTTTTAACACGGAGTACAACAAAATGTGTGCATTTTTAAGTAAGATCAACATTTTTAAAGTATAATAAGTCTCTTATTCTTTTTAATACAATTTTTATTCTGACGTTAACCAATAATAATTAAAATACTTCTTACCATCAATGCGACTTCATGAGCAGGTATGGTAGACAACGGTTGGATGGATTAAAATGCATGAGAATGTTTTATATGTTGAATGATATTATGTTAGAATAATTATGTATATATTATCACACAACTTTTATGCTTAAGGGCCGTTGCTATAGTTATTGTCAATTGTGCTGAAGTGGTATTTTTCTTTGTCTGTGCAAAGCTGGCAATCCAAAAGATTGCAAGCCGGTCTGGTATCAGTGTCTGTGTCCAGGAACGGCCTGCTGGCTGCCAAGGCCGATCACCGCCGTGACGCAGACAGAGCAGAGACAAGGCGATATCACCAGCGTCAACACATTTCTTGTGTCACCATATATTGTGTCTAACTGGAGTTGTCGAGATTACCCCCATTCTCCCGGCGACAGCTTCAGTGATGTAAACAGGGACCTCCCCAAAAAAAATACAGGAAGTACGTGGGCTAGACTTTCGAGCCAAGTTTGGATATGTAACTAGAGTAGAGTCCAAATCACGTCTTTCCTCAATTGAGCAAAATTTAACGCTGTCTCTGCATGATTCCTTGCTTCATGTCTGTTTTAATAGATCAGTGTTTGAACTTGAGAGATTACCAGCATACAGAGGAACTTGAGATGAGATCGAAACCCACAACCCCCCATTGCTAACCACACTACCACCGTACTTTTTTTCCAAGTTTAATAGGAGTCAGTCCATTTTTACAGTCCTACAGTAGTGGACACCAGATGAAACTATCTACAGTTTAACTCAGTTTTCAGCAAGACCCAAAGCGTGTACTTAGACTCAAGGATGAGGAGGCGCCAACAGATCTATTGTTTCTCTTCAAGGACTCCGGGCTTTAGGGGGATTACATTCTCTAGTGTCAGACTCAAAAATCAATGAGATACTAATACCGCAAAGTTATGTATTGTTTTTTTCTCCCCCCCAGATCTAAAACCAATTATTTGCGATCAAACTGGCGACATACTCTGTGAGTATGTGGTCACTGCTCTGTTTCCAATTAAGAACTGCCAGGGGACATGTTCGATATCTTTAGGAAAGAAAATAAGTGGCATTCGTGGAATCTCAGACCATGACGCTACACCTCTGTCGGTAAGGTACGGCACCGTACCCCGGCTTGGTTCGGTGGGCACGGATAAAGCGCTGGCTGTGTAAAGCCGGGACCCGGGGTGGACCGCTCTCCTGTGCATCAGTTGGGGACATCTCTGCACTGCTGACCTGTCCTTGCTCGGGACGGTCCCCTGCTGGACCCACCATGGACTGGACTCTCAATATTATGTTAGATCCACTATGGACTGGACTCACACTATTATGTTGGATCCACAATGGACTGGACTCTCACACTATTATGTTAGATCCACTAAGGACTGGACTCTCACTCTTATGTTAGATCCATTATGGACTGGACTCTCATTATTATGTTAGATCCACTATGGACTGGACTCTCACACTATTATGTTAGATCCACTATGGACTGGACTCTCACACTATTATGTTGGATCCACTATGGACTGGACTCTCACACTATTATGTTAGATCCACTATGGACTGGACTCTCACACTATTATGTTAAATCCACTATGGACTGGACTCTCACTATTATGTTAGATCCACTATGGACTGGACTCTCACACTATTATGTTAGATCCACTATGGACTGGACTCTCACACTCTTATGTTAGATCCACTATGGACTGGACTCTCACTATTATGTTAGATCCACTATGGACTGGACTCTCACACTATTATGTTAGATCCACTATGGACTGGACTCTCACACTATTATGTTAAATCCACTATGGACTGGACTCTCACAATATTATGTTAGATCCACTATGGACTGGACTCTCACTATTATGTTAGATCCACTATGGACTGGACTGTCATTATTATGTTAGATCCACTATGGACTGGACTCTCACTATTATGTTAGATCCACTATGGACTGGACTCTCACTATTATGTTAGATCCACTATGGACTGGACTCTCACATTATTATGTTAGATCCACTATGGACTGGACTGTCACACTATTATGTTAGATCCACTATGGACTGGACTGTCATTATTATGTTAGATCCACTATGGACTGGACTCACTATTATGTTAGATCCACTATGGACTGGACTCTCACTATTATGTTAGATCCACTATGGACTGGACTCTCACACTATTATGTTAGATCTACTAAGGACTGGACTCTCACTCTTATGTTAGATCCACTATGGACTGGACTCTCATTATTATGTTAGATCCACTATGGACTGGACTGTCATTATTATGTTAGATCCACTATGGACTGGACTCACTATTATGTTAGATCCACTATGGACTGGACTGTCATTATTATGTTAGATCCACTATGGACTGGACTCACTATTATGTTAGATCCACTATGGACTGGACTCTCACTATTATGTTAGATCCACTATGGACTGGACTGTCATTATTATGTTAGATCCACTATGGACTGGACTCACTATTATGTTAGATCCACTATGGACTGGACTCACTATTATGTTAGATCCACTATGGACTGGACTCTCACATTATTATGTTAGATCCACTATGGACTGGACTCACACTATTATGTTGGATCCACAATGGACGGGACTCTCACACTATTATGTTAGATCTACTAAGGACTGGACTCTCACTCTTATGTTAGATCCACTATGGACTGGACTCTCATTATTATGTTAGATCCACTATGGACTGGACTCTCACACTATTATGTTAGATCCACTATGGACTGGACTCTCACACTATTATGTTAGATCCACTATGGACTGGACTCTCACACTATTATGTTAGATCCACTATGGACTGGACTCTCACACTATTATGTTAGATCCACTATGGACTGGACTCTCACACTATTATGTTAGATCCACTATGGACTGGACTCTCACACTATTATGTTAGATCCACTTTGGACTGGACTCTCACTATTATGTTAGATCCACTATGGACTGGCCTCTCATTATTATGTTAGATCCACTAAGGACTGGACTCTCACTTTTATGTTAGATCCACTATGGACTGGACTCTCCCAATATTATGTTAGATCCACTATGGACTGGCCTCTCATTACTATGTTAGATCCACTATGGACTGGACTCTCCCAATATTATGCTCGATCCACTCGACGTCCATTGCACCGGTCGCCTTAGAGGCGGCGGCGGTCCTCTCCAAGGTTTCTCATTGTCATCCCACTGGGTTGAGTTTTTCCTTGCCCTGATATTGAATCTGAGCCGAGGATGTCGCTGTGGCTTGTGCAGCCCTTTGAGACACCCGTGATTTAGGACTATATAAATAAACATTGGTTGATTGATCGATTGATGAAAATAATCTGTCTGCGCTAAGACCATGGAGATATCTGTCAAAAGGTGGACCGTGATGGGGTTTGTTTTCCCGGAATGCAAAGGAAGGTGACGGGACATGGCGGGAAGGTAAATACATGATTTTAATCTTAACTCAAAAGCTACAAATTAAAAGGCACTCACAGTGCAGGCACAAAACTAACACTTCAACATAAACTATGAACATAAAACAAATTAAAGCTGCAAGCAGCGTTGGTCGGGTCCGCCTTTGGCTGCTGCCCCCGAGCCCCACGGCAGCAGCAGCAGCGGTAGAAGACGCCTTGGTGCCACTATTTTGAGAATCTAATGCATTGTGAAAGTAATGCAGTTGTTGTATTGAAGTGAAAATATCAAACTTCCTGTTGATTTTTGCTAAAGTATGTTAATTATTAAAATGTAGGTCTAAGTGAGACCTACATAGTGTTTTTTGTTTCATGTCTCTCTGACATCCCTACCGGAAGTTACAAGCAGTTTTGTCTGTGTTTTCTTCCTAGGAGCAGTTTGTCCGTGTTGTATTCCTAGGGGGGCGGTACAGCGCAATTTAGAGTTTTGAGGTTAGGTTTTTTCATCAGATCGCAATTTTTGCCAGACTTGATGTGTGTGTGTCAAGTTTGGTGAGTTTAGAAGCATTTTAAGGGGGTCAAATAACAGCTCAAAGAGGCAAAAATGACATTTTTTAGGAGACTTTGCACAGGGGTTCTTTGAAGGCGCGTACAATCAAAACCTGAGAACTTATCAAAACTCTGTTCTATACTTTTAATCAGAAAGGTTCAATCCCTCTCCTGTGCGAGTTTGAAGCCAAAACAACAAATGCACTCAGAGGAGATAATGTTTGAAGAAAGGTGACAGGTTTTAACAAAACTTTTGTTTTGAAGGGGGGATTGCAAACTTCCTGTGGATTTTTGTTGGGGGTTGTCAATCTATGAAATGTAGGTCTAAGCGAGACCTACATAGAGGTTTTTGTTTCATGTCTCTCCGACATTCTTACCGGAAGTTACAAGCAGTTTTGTCTGTGTTTTCTTCCTAGGAGCAGTTTTTTCAGTGTTTTATTTAAAAATAGCGCTAGAGCGCAATTTTGAGTTTTGGGGTTTGGTTTTTTCATTAGATCGCAATATTCGCCAGTTTTTATGTGTGCGCCAAGTTTGGTGACTTTTGAAGCATTTTAAAGGTGTCAAATTACAGCGCAAAGAGGCAAAAATTGCACTTTTTGCGAAAATTTTATTTTGAAGGGGTTTTTGCCAACTTCCTGTAGAATTTTGCTGAAAGAAGTGAGTGTATGAAAATTGGGTCTAAGTCAAACCTACATAGGAGTTTTTGTTTCATGTCGCTATGACATTCCTAACAGAAGTTACATGCAGTTTTGTCTGTAATTTTTTCCTAGGGGGCGCTAGAGCGCATTTTTCATTTTGGGGGATTGGTTGCTTAATATGTTGGGAAGGTTTGCTATACCGACGTGTGTGTCAAATTTGGTGAGTTTTGAAGCATGTTAAGGGGGTCAAATTACAGCGCGTAGGTGCGGAATAATAATAAAACGCACCAGATTCAATAGGGTCCTTGCCATAGGCAGGGCGGACTCTAAAAACACTTACTGTGACCTGAGCAAGGCAGCATGAACAATTAAAAGACATCATTATGAACTATGGCGCGGACAGAGCAAAAATAAGACTGATGACGCCGAAACGACCAACAGAACATGACAGGCTTAAAGGCCTACTGAAAGCCACTACTAGCGACCACATAGTCTGATAGTTTATATATCAATGATGAAATATTAACATTGCAACACATGCCAATACGGCCTTTTTAGTTTACTAAATTGCAATTTTAGATTTCGCGCTAAGTATCCTGTTGAAAACGTCGCGGTATGATGACGCGTGCGCTTGACGTCTTGGATTGTAGCGGACATTTTGTTCCAGCCCGATCCCAGCTATAAGTCTTCTGCCTTAATCGCATAATTAAACAGTATTCTGGACATCTGTGTTGCTGAATCTTTTGCAATTCGTCCAATGAATAATGGAGACGTCAAAGAAGAAAGCTGTAGGTGGGAAGCGGTGTATTGCGGCCGCCTTTAGCAACACAAACACAGCCGGTGTTTCCTTGTTTACTTTCCCGAACGTGAAGCTTTACTATGGAACAGAGCGGTCAAGCGAACATGGTTCCCGACCACATGTCAACCGGCAGGTTTCGGTGAGAAAATTGTGGTAATAAGTCGGCTCTTACCGTAGACATGAGCGGAGCTTGCGTCGTTCCTTGTGCACCTGTCAAAGAGGCAGCTACGGACTCTCTCGCCTCCTCCGACCGGCCACCCCCGAACGTGGGATGCTTCCACCGTGGAGGAGAGGAAAAAAAAGCTCAGCCCGGCCCCAACAACTGCCTTCGCTTCGCCTCGTCGAGAAACGTGGCTTCTCTCAGAGACACTGGCGGTCACCACACCCCGCCGACTTTCATGTACGACTATATAATCTCACTAAAAGACTAGTAACACAATAAGCAGATGAGGGATTTTCCAGAATTATCCTAGTAAATGTGTCTAGTAACATCTTAAGCGCTCCCACTGTATAGTCTTTTTTTTTTTTCTAGTCCTTCTCTCTCACTTTCCTCATCCACGAATCTTTCATCCTCGCTCAAATTAATGGGGAAATCGCCGCTTTCTCGGTCCGAATCGCTCTCGCAGCTGGTGGCCATGATTGTAAACAATGTTCAGATGTGAGGAGCTCCACAACCCGTGACGTCACACGCACATCGTCTGCTACTTCCGGTACAGGCAAGGCTTTTTTATTAGCGACCTAAGGTTGCAAACTTTATCATCGATGTTCTCTACTAAATCCTTTCAGCAAAAATATGGCAAAATGATCAAGTATGACACATAGAATGGACCTGCTATCGCCGTTTAAATACGAAAATCTCATTTCAGTAGGCCTTTAACTTAGAATTTAATGGCAGCAACACTTTGCAAAAAAAAATTTAATTGGCAAAGCCGTCGGCGTTTCTGGGTGTTGTTGATAAAAGACTTTGTCGGGTTTTAACTTGCACTTACATATTTAGCGACAAACTATCGTTACCGACAAATAAATAGTGACATGATTAACACCAGGTGCGTGAGTTCAAACCAAAGAGGCAGGGGAAACTAATGAGTTGTCATGGAAACTAAAACAAACCAGGGTGCGCAAAAACAGCGGACTATTTTTGTACCGTGCCAAACCAAAGATGACGGGATTCTGAGATGTCAGTCTCGCACTTTATTGATTTTGATGTTTACACTCGGATAATATGTCAGTTACAACTTTAATTGTGTGTGTTATTGAAATAACAATAGTTCTATTTTACTAAGTAATAACCTTATGTGATCTATCCACACATTTGAAAACAGACCTTAAAGGCCTACTGAAATGAGATTTTCTTATTTATACTTGATCATTTTGGGATATTGCCATATTTTAACTGAAAGGATTTAGTAGAGAACATCGAGGATTAAGTTCACAACTTTTTGTCGATGTGGAGCTCCTCACATCTGAACATTGTTTACAATCATGGCCACCAGCAGCGAGAGCGATTCGGATCCGAGAAAGCGAGGATTTCCCCATTAATTTGAGCGAGGATGAAAGATTCGTGGATGAGGAAAGTGAGAGTGAAGCACTAGGAAAAAAAAAAAAGACTATACAGTGGGAGCGATTCAGATGTTATTAGACACATTTACTAGGATCATTCTGGAAACTCCCTTATCTGCTTATTGTTTTACTGAGATAATATTTAATCGTACCTGAAAGTCGGAGGGGTGTTTCCGAGGGAAGCCACGTTTCTCGACGAGGCGAGATTTTATTTTTTTTCCCCTCCAACAACGGTGGAAGCATCCGACGGTCGGGGGCGGCCGGTGGGAGGAGGCAAGAGAGTCGCAGCTGTCTTTTTGACAGCTGCAGGAGGAACGACGCAAGCTCGGCGCTCATGTCTACAGTAAAAGCCGACTTATTACCACCATTTTCTCAACGAAACCTGCTGGTTGACATGTGGTCGGGAACCATGTTTGCTTGACCGCTCTGTTCCATAGT
Organism: Nerophis ophidion; assembly: GCF_033978795.1. Taxonomy (NCBI): domain Eukaryota; kingdom Metazoa; phylum Chordata; class Actinopteri; order Syngnathiformes; family Syngnathidae; genus Nerophis; species Nerophis ophidion. The sequence goes on from NC_084638.1 coordinate 4,304,396, forward strand.
AAAGCTTCACCTTCGGGAATGTAAACAAGGAAACACCGGCTGTGTTTGTGTTACTAAAGGCAGCCGCAATACACCGCTTCCCACCGACATCTTTCTTCTTTGACGTCTCCATTATTCATTGAACAAATTGCAAAAGATTCAGCAACACAGATGTCCATAATACTGTGGAATTATGCGATGAAAAGAGACGACTTATAGCTGGGAACGGTGCTGGATTGGACTGCGTGGTCGGTAGTAGTGGGTTTCAGTAGTCCTTTAATAATTCAAATAAGGAAAATAAGTAATTTTTTTTAATTAAAATTGTTGTATTATTATTATTGTTTCTGTTGCCTGTACTGTAATATTGGACATGGTAACTGGGATTTGTTATACACTATATTGCCAAAAGAGTGTGAAATTATGACATGGGGTTGTTTTTCAGGAGTTGGGCTTGGCCCCTTAGTTCCAGTGAAAGGAACCTTGAATGCTCCAGGATACCAAAACATTTTGAACAATTCCATGCTCCCAACCTTGTGGGAACAGTTTAGAGCTGGCCCCTACCTCTTCCAACATGACCAGGTCCATAAAGACATGGATGACAGAGTCGGGTGTGGATGAACTTGACTGGCCTGCACAGAGTCCTAACCTGAACCCGATAGAACACCTTTGGGATGAATTAGAAGGGAGACTGAGAGCCAGGCCTTCAGTGTGTGACCCCATTCAGGTGTATGGGTTGGTCCCTTAGTTCCAGTGAAAGGAACTTTGAATGCTCCAGGATACCAAAACATTTTGGACAATTCAATGCTCCCAACCTTGGGGGAACAGTTTAGAGCAGGCCCTTTCCTCTTCCAGGATTACTGTGCACTAGTAGGGCATAAAGCAAAGTCCATAAAGACATGGATGACCGTGTCTGGTGTGGATCAACTTGACTGGCCTGCACAGAGTCCTAACCTGAACCCGATAGAACACCTTTGGGATGAATTGGCCTAGTGGTTAAGGATGAGAGTTCAAACCCCCGACCAAGTCATACCCAAGACTATAAAAATGGGACCCATTACCTCCCTGCTTGGCACTCAAGCATCAAGGGTTGGAATTGGGGGGTTGAATCACCAAAAATGATTCCTGGGCGTGGCACCACTGCTGCCCACTGCTCCCCTCACCTCCAAGGGGTCGGGTCAAATGCAGAGGACAAATTTCACCACACCTAGTGTGTGTGTGACAATTATTGGTATTTTAACTTTATATATAGAGTACATATGTGTATACATGTGTGTGTATATGTATACATGTATGTATATATCTGGTAGTCTGATGGACAAATCTGGGTTTGGAAGTTGCCAGGCGAACGGTACTGAATTGTGCAGAGTGTGAAATTTGGTGGAGGAGGAATTATGGTGTGGGGTTGTTTTTCAGGAGTTTCAGTGAAAGGAACCTTGAATGCTCCAGGTTACCAAATTATTTTGGACAATTCCACGCTCCCAACCTTGTGGGAACAGTTTGAAGCGGGCCCCTTCCTCGTCCAACATGACCAGGTCCATAAAGAAATGGATGAGAGGGATGAACTTGACTGGCCTGCACAGAGTCCTAACCTGAACCCGATTGATCAGTTTTTTGGGATGAATTAGAACGGAGACTGAGAGCCAGGCCGTCACCAAAGCGATTTTAGAAGAATGGTGGAAAATTCCTACAAACACACTCCGCAACCTTGTGGACAGCCATTCCCAGAAGAGTTGAAGCTGTAATAGCTGCAAAAGGTGGATCCACACCATCTAGAACCGTATGGGTTAGGGATGGGATGGCACTTCAAGTTCTTATGTGAGTCAAGGCAGGTGGCCAAATACTTTTGGCAATATAGTGTATATTCAGAATTAGAATCTGAATTACTTTATTAATCCCCGAGGGGAAATTAACATTTTCAGCACAATCCCATTCAAGATTGGACAAACTTTACAGGGAGACAGAACAGGATCGCCGCCCCTTTATTGTATATATTATATACACATTTAATAACAGTGTATATTTTATACTGTATATAAATATATTAAACATGATGTGTGTGAATGTTGTCTGTCTATCTGTGTTGGGCCTGCGATGAGGTGGCGACTTGTCCAGGGTGTACCCCGCCTTCCGCCCGATTGTAGCTGAGATAGGCGCCAGCGCCCCCCGCGACCCCGAAAGGGAATAAGCGGTAGAAAATGGATGGATGATGATAAAATATTACATATATGTTGTATTGTATATTGCTACTATTTCACATTTTTAAGTCTACTTAATACTTTCCATCCTTACCCTTTCCATCATTTGTGCGTGGAAAAATTTCCCTTGCGGATCAATAAAGTTTGTCTAAGTCAGGGGTGTCCAAAGTGCGGCCCGGGGGCCATTTGCGGCCCCCAGCTAATCGTTTACATCAGTGGCCCCCAACCTTTTTGGTCAACGCTTAATAATTTGTCCCGCGGCCCGGGAAGGGGGTGTCCTTTTTTTTTCTTTTTCTTTTTTTTCTTCTTTGTCATGAAAAAGGGACGTTTTTGTCATGAAAAGGGGAGTTTTTTTGTGGTTGGTGCACAATTTGTAAGTGTATATTGTGTTTTTTATGTTGATTTAATGAAAAAAAAAAAAAATATATATATATATATATTTTTTTTATAAAAAATTCTTCTGTGGCCCGGTACCAATCGGGCCACGGCCCGGTGGTTGGGGACCACTGGTTTACATGCCCGCCACACATTCTGCAAAAATAGCAAAATTAACAGTATTGCAAAAATAAAAAGATTAAAAAATGAGAAAAAGTGGCAATGTTGACACAATGCTGCCATGCAGGCAGTTTTTTTTTTTCCGTTTGTGTGTTTTCTTTTTTTTTCCATTGCTGCAAAGATAAAAAAAGGACAAAAAAAATCAATGTTATAATTAATTATTACTTAAAAATAATCACTTTAAATTGTTGTATGTTTTTGCCCTTCCGATCCGATACCGATAATGGCCGATATTGGCCTAACCGAGCATGTATTAAAGTTTAAAGTTATTCGGCCTACTTAGTTGTCAGATTCATGCTGAAAAGGATTTTAGTACTCTTGATAACAACTAGCAGGATGAATTAGGTGAGTTCGAATAATACACAATAGTTGGTATTCAAGAATAAACACAAAATATCAAAAATTATGCATTAAAAAAAGAAATGGCATCGTTAAACAGTAAAAAAGTGAACAGTATAAAGTGCAAATAATGCTGTAAACATTATTAAAAAAAGCAAAACAATTGAAATCCAAGCATAATGGGGAGATTCTTTCTAACAAAGACGAGCACTTGAAGATGCTCAGGTGTCAGCCTGCTCCTGTGTTCATCTATGATGAGATCTACAAAGCCTCTCACTCGCAAGAGTCGTTCAAGTGTCTTACAACTTTACCACCACGAATGACTTTATTGTGCCATGTTTTGCACTCCACCTCTTCATCTTTTTCGTTTTGTAGGGTAAAATAATCCTACACAGCTGACAACTTTTTATTCCCACGGCCGTCTGAACGGTTAGAACGCAGACCTGTGGATGTTTTGAAGGTGTTCTGGAAAATGCGGAACGGAGTTTAGGGAGCAGCAGAAGAGTGGAATTTTGTATTTAAATCGGTGCGTTGGAAAACATGAACCGGAGTTTTTTTTAAAACTGGATCTGGATCGGCATTTTCCCATGCCTTGTCGATACGCAGTTTTTGGCAAATATCGGCGGCCGATCCGATCCAAACATCGGATCGGGACAACCCTGGTTTTATGTGGAAAAAATATTGCACATGTTGTGTGGTTGCCGTACAAAAACATCAACGTTTTGACAAAAGAGCATAAAACAAAAAACATAATAGTTCAAACTTAAAATCGACAGATTTATCGGAAGTTGATCTTGAAATTTAAGTGTTAAAAGTTAAAAAAACAACTAATAAAAAAGTATCACTTTATGAGTGGGGAACTTTTCGGATCTGAAATATATTTAGTAGGATTTTATTTAACTTTTCACTGTGATTACTCAAAAATATTAAATAATTAAAATCAATGGTGTCCTGCATTATTGATCTTTGAGGGCTTTAATTGATAAATAAAGGAACTCTCCTGAAGGAATCAATAAAGTACTATCTATCTATCTATTCATCTAAATACTGCATATTTCAGTTTTACTACAAAAAACAAAGTTTTATGTGGAAAAAATATTGCATATGTTGTGTGGTTGCCGTATAAAAACATCATCGTTTTGACAAAAGAGCATAAAACAAACAAAATAATAGTTCAAACTTAAAATCGACAGATATATCGGAAGTTGATCTTGAAATTTAAGTGTTAAAAAGTAAAAAAACAACTCATAAAAATGCATCAATTTATGAGTGGGGAACCTTTGGGATCTGAAATATATTTTGTAGGATTTTATTGAACTTTTCACTGTGATTCCTCAAAAATATTAAATAATTAAAATCAATGGTGTCCTGCATTATTGATCTTTGAGGGCTTTAATTGATAAATAAAGGAACTCTCCTGAAGGAATCAATAAAGTACTATCTATCAATTTATATATCTAAATACTACATATTTCAGTTTTACTACAAAAAACAAAGTTTTATGTGGAAAAAATATTGCATATGTTGTGTGGTTGCCATATAAAAACATCAACGTTTTGACAAAAGAGCACAAAACAAACAAAATAATAGTTCAAACTTAAAATCGACAGATATGTCAGAAGTTGATCTTGAAATTTAAGTGTTAAAAGTTAAAAAACAACGAATAAAAATGCATCACTTTATGAGTGGGGAACTTTTCGGATCCGAAATATATTTAGTAGGATTTTATTTAACTTTTCACTGTGATTACTCAAAAATATTAAATAATTAAAAATCATTGAGGGCTTTAATTGCTAAATAAAGGAACTCTCCTGGAGGAATCAATAAAGAACTATCTATCTAAATACTGCATATTTCAGTTTTACTACAAAAAACAAAGTTTTATGTGGAAAAAATATTGCATATGTTGTGTGGTTGCCGTATAAAAACATCAAAGTTTTGACAAAAGTGCATAAAACAAAAAAAATAATAGTTCAAACTTAAAATCGACAGATATATCGGAAGTTGATCTTGAAATTTAGGTGTTAAAAGTTAAAAAACAACTAATAAAAATGTATCACTTTATGAGTGGGGAACCTTTGGGATCTGAAATATATTTAGTAGGATTTTATTGAACTTTTCACTGTGATTCCTCAAAAATATTAAATAATTAAAAATCAATGGTGTCCTGCATTATTGATCTTTGAGGGCTTTAATTGCTAAATAAAGGAACTCTCCTGAAGGAATCAATAAAGTACTATCTATCCATCTAAATACTGCATATTTCAGTTTTACTATAAAAAACAAAGTTTTATGTGGAAAAAATATTGCATATGTTGTGTGGTTGCTTATAAAAACATCAAGGTTTTGACAAAAGTGCATAAAACAAACAAAATAATAGTTCAAACTTAAAATCGACAGATATATCGGAAGTTGATCTTGAAATTTAAGTGTTAAAAGTTAAAAAACAACTAATAAAAATGCATCACTTTATGAGTGGGGAACATTTCGGATCTGAAATATATTTTGTAGGATTTTATTTAACTTTTCACTGTGATTAGTGAAGTGAATTAGATTTATATAGCGCTTTTTCTCTAGTGACTCAAAGCGCTTTACATAGTGAAACCCAATACCTAAGTTACATTTAAACCAGTGTGGGTGCCACTGGGAGCAGGTGGGTAAAGTGTCTTGCCCAAGGACACAACGGCAGTGACTAGGATGGCGGAAGCGGGAATCGAACCTGCAACCCTCAAGTTGCTGGCACGGCCACTCTACCAACCGAGCTAAACCCGCCCCGATTACTCAAAAATATTAAATAATTAAAATCAATGGTGTCCTGCATTATTGATCTTTGAGGGCTTTAATTGATAAATAAAGGAACTCTCCTGAAGGAATCAATAAAGTACTATCTATCAATTTATATATCTAAATACTGCATATTTCAATCAATCAATCAATGTTTACTTATACAGCCCTAAATCACTAGTGTCTCAAAGGGCTGCACAAGCCACTACGACATCCTCAGTTTTTACTATTAAAAAACAAAGTTGTCTTTGACAGAAAATGCATTAAAACCTTATTTGTTTTACTTTATATCAACTTCAAGTTGATATAGAGCTTTACTGTAAGCATTAAATAAATAATAATAATAATAATAATTTGACTTAATTTTAACATTTTAGTGTCTGAGACCCTCTATGCTCCACAGGAGCCCTAAGGATTAAAAAAAAAAAAAAAAAAAAAATCCATATATTTTGTTATAGTTTGAAAATGAAAACTATCAAAATGGCCCACGGTGTGCGGCCCTCTGTGGAAAAAGTTTGGACACCCCCAGTCTAAGTCTATTACTCGAATCCGAACATGCTTTTTTTAATTCTTCAAACTTTCTTTTCAGGATGCGGAGATGAAAGCCTTGGAAAGAGAAACGTGGGGGTTTGATATTTTCAGAACTTTCCGTCCCACTTTGCCGTTGGGCCAAACGTAGAGGGAATTGAACGCTATACCGTATGTGGCATTGGTCTAAACATAAGCGGCTATAAATAAGGTTAGTGGGTCACGTACACACACAGGGACGCTTGATGAGATACATGTGGGTCAATACCACTAAGCCCTACCACTTTATTATTATTATTATGTTTATTTTAATGTTACCACAGAGTAGCCGTCATCTTAACTTGTGTAAAACTCATCTGTATACTCTAGCCTTTAAATAGACCTCCTTTTTAGACCAGTTGATCTGCCGCTTCTTTTCTTTCTCCTATGTCCCCCCCTCCCTTGTGGAGGGGGTCCGGTCCGATGACCATGGATGAAGTACTGACTGTCCAGAGTCGAGACCCAGGATGGACCGCTCGTCGGGACCCAGGATGGACCGCTCGCCTGTATCGGTTGGGGACATCTCTACGCTGCTGATCCGCTTGAGATGGTTTCCTGTGGACGGGACTCTCGCTGCTGTCTTGGAGCCACTATGGATTGAACTTTCACAGTATCATGTTAGACCCGCTCGACATCCATTGCTTTCGGTCCCCTAGAGGGGGGGGGGGTGGCCCACATCTGAGGTCCTCTCCAAGGTTTCTCATAGTCAGCATTGTCACTGGCGTCCCACTGGGTGTGAATTCTCCCTGCCCACTGGGTGTGAGTTTTCCTTGCCCTTTTGTGGGTTCTTCCGAGGATGTTGTAGTCGTAATGATTTGTGCAGCCCTTTGAGACATTTGTGATTTGGGGCTATATAAATAAACATTGATTGATTGATTGATTGATTTTCCTCCGCGTCAAAGAACTTAGTATTTCAGTCGACCGTGACGGCGAAATACGGGCGCTTTTGTTCCGTCTAATCACTTTTAATAATGGAAAGGGTTTGAATGGCTTACAAACCCCGTTTCCATATGAGTTGGGAAATTGTGTTAGATGTAAATATAAACAAAATACAATGATTTGAAAATCATTTTCAACCCATATTCGGTTGAATATGCTACAAAGACAACATATTAACAACTATTAACTTTAGAATTTGATGGCAGCAACACGTGACAAAGAAGTTGGGAAAGGTGGCAAAAAATACTGATAAAGTTGAGGGATGCTCATCAAACACTTATTTGGAACACCCCACAGGTGTGCAGGCTAATTGGGAACAGGTGGGTGCCATGATTGGGTATAAAAACAGCTTCCCAGTCCTTCACAAGAAAGGATGGGGCGAGGTACACCCCTTTGTCCACAACTGCGTGAGCAAATAGTCAAACAGTTTAAGAACAACGTTTCTCAAAGTGCAATTGCAAGAAATTTAGGGATTTCAACATCTACGCTCCATAATATCATCAAAAGGTTTACTTAATCTGGAGAAATCACTCCACGTAAGCGGCATGGCCGGAAACCAACATTGAAAGACCGTGACCTTCGATCCCTGAGACGGCACTGCATCAAAAACCGACATCAGTGTATAAAGGATATCACCACAAGGGCTCAGGAACACTTCAGAAAACCACTGTCACTAAATACAGTTGGCCGCTACATCTGTAAGTGCAAGTTAAAGCTCTACGATGCAAAGCGAAAGCCATTTATCAACAACATCCAGAAACGCCGCCGGCTTCTCTGGGCCCGAGATCATCTAAGATGGACTGATGCGAAGTGGAAAAGTGTTCTGTGGTCTGACGAGTCCACATTTCAAATTGTTTTTGGAAATATTCGACATCGTGTCATCCGGACCAAAGTGGAAGCGAACCATCCAGACTGTTATCGACGCAAAGTTGAAAAGCCAGCATCTGTGATGGTATGGGGGTGCATTAGTGCCCAAGGCATGGGTAACTTACACATCTGTGAAGGCACCATTAATGATGAAAGGTTTTGGAACAACATATGCTGTCTTTTTCATGGACGCCCCTGCTTATTTCAGCAAGACAATGCCAAGCCACATATTACAACAGCGTGGCTTCGTAAAAAAAGAGTGCATGTACTTTCCTGGCCCGCCTGCAGTCCAAACATGTCTCCCATCGAAAATGTGTGGCGCATTATGAAGCGTAAAATACGACAGCGGAGACCCCGGACTGCTGAAGGACTGAAGCTCTACATCCTGGGTGTCAAACTCTGGCCCGCGGGCCATTTAATTTCATTTGGCCCTTGAGTCAATATCAAATTAACATTAAAGCTGGCCCGCCGGTAACACCAAATTCACCGCTAATACTCATACTTGCCAACCCTCCCGATTTTCCCGGGAGACTTCCGGAGTTCGGTGCCCTTCCCGAAAATCTCCCTGGGCATCCATTCTCCCGATTTCCACCCGGACAACAATATTGGGAGAGTGCCTTAAAGGCACTGCCTTTAGCGTCCTCTACAACATGTCCTCACGTCCTCTTTTCCTCCATGTGAACAGCATGCTGGCCAAGTCACATAATATATGCAGCTTTCACACACACATACTTGGTCAACAGCCATACAGGTCACACTGAGGGTGGCCGTATAAACAACTTGAACATTGTGACAAATATGCGCCACACTGTGAACCCACACCAAACAAGAATGACAAAACACATTTCGGGAGAACACCCGCACCGTAACACAACATAACAAATACCCAGAACCCCCTTGCAGCACTAACTCTTTCGGAACGCTACCACCAAACCCTTCGAATTTATTAGCCTTTTAATAAAATTGTATTTAATATTCCACTGATGTTTTTTCGTTTGTTTTTTGAAAGTTGATTTTGCACTATTACGTTATATAAGTGAAGTGAATTATATTTTATATAGCGCTTTTCTCTAGTGACTCAAAGCGCTTTACATAGTGAAACCCAATATCTAAATTACATTTAAACCAGTGTGGGTGGCACTGGGAGCAGGTGGGTAAAGTGTTTTGCCCAAGGACACAACGGCAGTGACTAGGATGACGGAAGTGGGAATCGAACCTTCAACCCTCAAGTTGCCGGCACGGCCGCTCTACCAACCGAGCTCTGTCTGTTCCATGGGAGGAAGCCGGGGTACCCGGAGGGAACCCACGCAGTCATGGGGAGAACATGCCAACTCCACACAGAAAGATCCCGAGCCCGGGATTGAACCCAGGATTACTCAGGACCTTCTTATTGTGAGGCATTTGTACTAACCCCTGTTCCACCGTGCTGCCCCATTTAAGCCTTGCTTGTTCAATATTCATTGCAAAACTAGTTTGGGTCCCTATTAAAAGGTTCATTTGAAAAAGTCTGAAGTGAGTTCCATCCATCCATTTTCTACCGCTAGTCCCGTTCGGGGTCGCTGCATTCGGGCGGAAGGTAGGGTACACCCTGGACAAGTCGTCACCTCGTCGCAGGTCTTAACTGAGTTAACATTTTATAAAAGGTTTTTGGTTCATATTAGCGCCCCCCGCCACCCCATAAGGGAATAAGCGGTAGAAAATGGATGGATTATATTAAATCTTGCACAAAACTCAAAAAATTGCAAAAAATTACTTCTCAGTTTTTTTTGTGTGCATAAAATGAGTTATCATACATACAGTGAATATTAAAGCTCTGGTGTGAATATCAATATAATATACATAATTATATACATAAGATTAGTAATAAAACACATTTTGATGCATCGTTCTATGTTTTGCTGCGTCCGATTGGCCCGCGGCCTTGTTCAGTTTTACATTTTGGCCCACTCTGTATTTGAGTTTGACACCCTGCTCTACATCAAACAAGAATGGGAAAGAATTCCACTTTCAGAGCTTCAACAATAATTTTTCTCAGTTCCCAAACGTTTATTGAGTGTTGTTAAAAGAAAAGGTGATGTAACACAGTGGTGAACATGCCCTTTCCCAACTACTTTGGCACGTGTTGCAGCCATGAAATTCTAAGTTAATTATTATTTGTAAAAAAAATGAAGTTTATGAGTTTGAACATCAAATATCTTGTCTTTGTAGTGCATTCAACTGAATACGGGTTGAAAATGATTTGCAAATCATTGTATTCCGTTTCTATTTACATATAACATAATTTCCCAACTCATATGGAAACGGGGTTTGTACTATAAAGAACAACACACTGATTTTCTGACGTGTAACTATGCGCAACAGTTGTTTTTCCACGTGTTAAACATACATTTTTCGAACTGATTGGTAACACAAGAAAAAAAAATAAAAAATATCAACAACACCCGCCCGGGTTCATTATCACACACCGTTGCAGCTGCACTCTTTCCAACTTGTCCTACTTTCACGGGTGTGATGTACTCTTAGATAACGCCCCGGACTTTCTTCTGGTTTGGCACACGCATGGATGAAAGGATTGGATTTTTGAGAGTGAAAAGTCAAGGTTACCGCCGGCCGTCACCCTTTTCCGGCAACCCCAGAACATGACATCTCGGACGCTTGGACGGGACTTTATTGCGTCTTGGCAGGAGGCCTCTTAAGACCGAGACTGATTAAAATACGGCGTCCAAAAGGTCAGAGTCAGCGTGGCCTCGGAAAACTGTTTTTTTTTTTTTTGGGGCCGTGACTTTGGAACGTCTTCCAAAACTACAAAATGATGACAATTTAAGGTAAAAATGGTACGCAAACCAAAGAGAACCTAACTTATTTGCAACAACAACTAGGGTTGTCTCCATTCCAATATTTTGGTACCTTTTTCTAAATAAAGGGCACCACAAAAATATGGCATTATTGCCAAAACTCGAAGTGCCATCCCATCCCTAACCCATAGGGTTCAACATGATATTAGTCCACATTTTGCAGCTATTACAGCTTCAACTCTTCTGGGAATGGCTGTCCACAAGGTTACTGAGTGTCTTTATAGGAATTTTCCACCATTCTTCCAAAAAGCCCATAGGCTCTCAGTTCTCCCTTCTAATTCATCCCAAATGTGTTCTATTGGGTTCGGGTCAGGACTCTGTGCAGGCCAGTCAAGTTCATCCACACCGGACTCTGTCATCCATGTCTTTATGGACTTTGCTTTGTGCACTGCTGCACAGTCATGTTGGAAGAGGAAGCGGACTTGCTCCAAACTGTTCCTACAAGGTCGGGGAGCATGGAATTGTCCAAAATATTTTGGTAACCTGGAGCATTCAAAGTTCATTTCACTGGAACCAAGGGTCCGAGCCTAACTCCTGAAAAAAAAAACCCACACCATAATTCCTTCTTCACCTAATAATGTTAGTCCAGAGAAGGCGTCTCCACTGCTCTAAATTGAAGTGAATTATATTTATATAGCGCTTTTCTCTAGTGACTCAAAGCGCTTTACATAGTGAAACCCAATATCTAAGTTACATTTAAACCAGTGTGGGTGGCACTGGGAGCAGGTGGGTAAAGTGTCTTGCCCAAGGACACAACGGCAGTGACTAGGATGGCGGAAGCGGGAATCGAACCTGCAACCATCAAGTTGCTGGTACCGCCACTCTACCAACCGAGCTATGCCAACGTGCTTTACACCACTGCATCCGACACTTTGCATTGGACTTGGTGATGTATGGCTTAGATCCAGCCGCTCGGCCATGGAATCCCATTCCATGAAGCTCTCTGCGTACTGTACGTGGGCTAATTGGAAGGTCACATGAACTTCGGACTGTGCAGAAAGTCTTTGCACTATGCGCTTCACGACCCCACTCCTGTCAGTTTACGTGGCCTACCATTTGGTGGCTGAGTTGCTGTTGTTCCCAAAATCTTCCGTTTTCTTATAATAAAGCCGACAGTTGACTTGGGAATATTTAGGAGTGAGGACATTTCATGACTGAATTTGTTATACAGGTGGCATCCTGTGACAGTTCCCCAAATGTTTGTACTAGGTGGGGATCGAACCAGGGACCCTCGGGTTGCGCACGGCCACTCTCCCACAGCGCCACGCCGTCCCATTCCTCACCAAAAGGAGGAGGCAAGAGAGTCGCAGCTGCCTGTTTGACAGCTGCAGGAGGAACGACGCAAGCTCGCCGCTCATGTCTACGGTAAGAGCCGACTTATTACCACCATGTTCTCACCGAAACCTGCCGTTTGACATGTGGTCTGGAACCATGTTCGCTTGACCGCTCTGTTCTATAGTAAAGCTTCACCGTCATCTTTGGGGAATGTAAACAAGGAAACACCGGTCGTGTTTGTGTCGCTAAAGGCGGACGCAATCCACTTCCCACCTACAGCTTTCTTCTTTGACGTCTCCATTATTCATTGAAAGGTGGGTCACAAGTTCCACTTTTTTTTTTTAAAAGCCAAGTGCGCCTAATGCCTAATTTGCATTAAAATTTCATGACTGAATTTGTTACACAGGTGGCATCCTATGACAGTTCCCCAAATGTTTGTACTAAGGACCCTCGGGTTGCGCACGGCCACTCTCCCACTGCGCCACGCCGTCCCTTTTCTCACCAAAACCTGCCGGTTGACATGTAGTCGGGAACCATGTTCGCTTGACCGCTCTGTTCCATAGTAAAGCTTCACCGTCATCTTTGGGGAATGTAAACAAGGAAACACCAGCCATGTTTGTGTTGCTAAAGGCGGCCGCAATACACCGCTTCCCACCTACATCTTTCTTCTTTGACGTCTCCATTATTCATTGAAAGGTGGGTCACAAGTTCCATTTTTTTTTTTTTAAAAGCCAAGTGCGCCTAATGCTTAATTTGCATTGAAATTTCATGACAGAATTTGTTACACAGGTGGCATCCTATGACAGTTCCCCAAATGTTTGTACTAGGGACCCTCGGGTTGCGCACGGCCACTCTGCCACTGCGCCCTTTTCTCACCAAAACCTGCCGGTTGACATGTGGTCGGGAACCATGTTCGTTTGACTGCTCTGTTCCATAGTAAAGCTTCACCTTCGGGAATGTAAACAAGGAAACACCGGCCATGTTTGTGTTGCTAAAGGCGGCCGCAATACACCGCTTCCCACCTACAGCTTTCTTCTTTGATGTCATAAATTCAGATGTTATTAGACACATTTACTAGGATGATTCTGGAAAATCTCTTCTGCTTATTGTGTTACTAGTGTTTTAGTGAGATTATATGGTCGTAACTGTACAACCTAAGAGTCGAGGAGTGTGGTGACCGCCAGTGTCTACGAGGGAAGCCACATTTCTTGACGAGGCGCAGGCAGCCGGGCTGAGATTTTTTTTTTCCCCTCTTCCTCCACGGTGTAAGCATCCGACAGTCGGGGGCGGCCGGTGGGAGGAGGCAAGAGAGTCCGCAGCTGCAGGAGGAACGACACAAGCTATCCGGTAAGAGACGACTTATTACCACCATTTTCTCACCAAAACCTGCCGGTTGACATGTAGTCGGGAACCATGTTCGCTTGACCGCTCTGTTCCATAGAAAAGCTTCACCGTCATCTTTCGGGAATGTAAACAAGGAAACACCGGCTGTGTTTGTGATGCTAAAGGCGGCCGCAATACACCGCTTCCCACCTACAGCTTTCTTCTTTGACGTCTCCATTATTCATTGAAAGGTGGGTCACAAGTTCCACATTTTTTTTTTTTAAAAGCCAAGTGCGCCTAATGCCTAATTTGCATTAAAATTTCATGACTGAATTTGTTACACAGGTGGCATCCTATGACAGTTCCCCAAATGTTTGTACTAGGTGGGGATTGAACCAGAGACCCTCGGGGTGCGTACAGCCACTCTACCACTGCGCCACGCCGTCCCTTTTCTCACCAAAAGGAGGAGGCAAGAGTCGCAGCTGCCTGTTTGACAGCTGCAGAAGGAACGACGCAAGCTCGCCGCCGACTTATTACCACCATTTTCTCACCGAAACCTGCCGGTTGACAAGTGGTCGGGGACCATGACTGCTCTGTTCCGTAGTAAAGCTTCACCGCCATCTTTCGGGAATGTAAACAAGGAAACACCGGCTGTGTTTGTGATGCTAAAGGCGGCCGCAATACACCGCTTCCCACCTACATCTTTCTTCTTTGACGTCTCCATTATTCATTGAAAGGTGAGTCACAAGTTCCACATTTTTATTTAGAGGCCAAGTGCGCCTAATGCCTAATTTGCATTGAAATTTCCTCCGGTGGCACGTGCTTACTTCGGGCCAAATCAATCAATCAATCAATCAATGTTTATTTATATAGCCCCAAATCACAAATGTCTCAAAGGACTGCACAAATCATTACGACTACAACATCCTCGGAAGAACACACAAAAGGGCAAGGAAAACTCACACCCAGTGGGCAGGGAGAATTCACATCCAGTGGGACGCCAGTGACAATGCTGACTATGAGAAACCTTGGAGAGGACCTCAGATGTGGGCAACCCCCCCCCCCCTCTAGGGGACCGAAAGCAATGGATGTCGAGCGGGTCTAACATGATACTGTGAAAGTTCAATCCATAGTGGCTCCAAGACAGCAGCGAGAGTCCCGTCCACAGGAAACCATCTCAAGCGGATCAGCAGCGTAGAGATGTCCCCAACCGATACAGGCGAGCGGTCCATGAAAGCAGGTCACTTGCATCACCGAATGGTCTTAAAAAAAAATAATAATAATAAACGCTTGTGGCGTACACATTAACCACATGACCGCTACAAGGTCACTATATTTGATGTGGGCCGCGCAAAATCGGCACCCAGCTGTCCCAGTGGGGGTCTCAAACTAGCAAACCTACACCCCCCCCCCCTCCCACACACACACACACACACCACACACACTCTTTCATCTCTCAGCCTGTTTCACTTTCTCTTGATATCTTCATCCCCCCCCCATCGTCTCAATTTTAAACTGTGTCAAATAGCCTACAGGATGTTGAAGAAATATTGTGGAGAATCGTTAAAAAGTAACACGTTGCTTAATTCAGACCGGGGGCTGTGATATATCGGGATGTGTGGAGGACATCTATCTATCTGTCATGAGAATAACAGTGTTTAAAGGCCTACTGAAAGCCACTACTAGCGACCCTGCAGTCTGATAGTTTATATATCAATGATGAAATATTAACATTGCAACACATGCCAATACGGCCTTTTTAGTTTACTAAATTGCAATTTTAAATTTCCCGCGAAGTATCCTGTTGAAAACGTCGCGGAATGATGACGCGTGCTTGTACATTTCAGCCCAGCACCATTAACGGCTAAAAGTCGTCCCTTTTCATCGCATAATTACACAGTATTCTGCACATCTGTGTTGCTGAATCTTTCGCAATTTGTTCAATGAATAACGGAGACGTCAAAGAAGAACGCTGTAGGTGGGAAGCGGTGGATTGCAGCTGCCTTTAGCAGCCGGTGTTTCTTTGTTTGTTGTGAAGTTTTTGTCACGATCCGCACCGTTTATATGTTCTGATCATGTTTAGTTCTAGACTCGGCCGATCCCTGTTTTGTCTCGTTTCCATGGTTTTGCCATTTCTGCTCTGGCGTCAGGCGCACCTGTGTTCTAATAATTGTTTGACTATATAAACCTGCGTTATTCCTTAGTTCGTCCTCGGTCCATTGTTTGTGGCATAGCTTGGTTGGTAGAGTGGCCGTGTCAGCAACTCGAGGGTTGCAGGTTCGATTCCCGCTTGTGCCATCCTAGTTACTGCCATTGTGTCCTTGGGCAAGACACTTTACCCACCTGCTCCCAGTGCCACCCACACTGGTTTGAATGTAAATATTAGTTATTGGGTTTCACTATGTAAAGCGCTTTGAGTCACTAGAGAAAAAGCGCTATATAAATATAATTCACTTCACACAATTCACTTCAAGTTATGGAAAAAAAAAATGCCAACATGGCATGGCCATATTTATTATTGAAGTCACAAAGTGTATTATTTTTTTTTTTTTAGCTTAGAGTTTTGGAACATGCTCTCCCTGAGTATATTGTAGCGTCCCGGAAGAGTTAGTGCTGCAAGGGGTTCTGGGTATTTTGTTCGGTTGTTTATTATTTGTCGTTCTTGTTTGGTGTGGGTTCACAGTGTGGCGCATGTTTGTAACAGCGTTAAAATTGTGTGACCTGTACGGCTGTTGACCAAGTATGCCTTGCATTCACTTGTGTGTGTGTGAAAAACCGTAGATATTATGTGACTGGGCCAGTTTTATTGGCGCTCTGTACTTCTCCCTAAGTATTAGTCATACATTTTCCTTTTTGAAACCGATACCGATATATATTCCGATATTACATTTTAAAGCACACCTGGGCAAACTAAGGCCCGGGGGCCGCATGTGGCCCGTTGAGCTTTTCAATCTGGCCCGCCCAGACATTCCCAAATAATTGTTTTTAATGTTTAAGACGGAAAGTGTAGCTGCCATTATGATGTGCACTCATGTTTTCTAATGACCGGAAGTCTTCAACTATACTAAGTCTTTCAATGCATGATAGACTAGTTACAATGGTCATCTAATTAGTTACTATGGTAATCTAATTAGTTACTATGGACATCTAATTACTTACTATGGTCACTATAGGATATCCCAGTTGTAGGTGGGGATTTCTTTCACTATGTTTGTTGCATTTTGGTCGCGTTTCATTTGATTGTAAAATATGTTGTCAATATTCAGTGTTTTATCGTTCATAGTTAGGGACCGAATGTCCCTTTGGGACAGAGGACCTTATTGTATTTCTAAGGTTTTATTATTATTACTATACCGCCGCCTCTTTGAGCTTTAATTTGACCCCCTTAACATGCTTCAAAACTCACCAAATTTGACACACACATCAGGACTGGCGAAAACTGCGATTTAATCAAAAACCAAAACCCAGAACTCAAAATTGCGTTGTAGCGCCCCCAAGGAAAAAACACAGACAAAACTGCTTGGAACTTCCGTTATGAATTTCGTAGAGACATAAAACAAAAACCTCTGTGTGGGTCTGACTTAGACCTAGATATCATACACCTCCTTCAGCAAAAATCCACAGGAAGTTGGCAAAAACCCCTTCAAAACAAAAGTTTCCTAAAAAAAATGTCATTTTTGCCTCTTTGAGCTGTAATTTAAACCCCCTTAAAATGCTTCAAAACTCACCTAACTGGACACACACATCAGGACTGGAGAAAATTACGATCTAATAAAAAACCTCAAAGTTGCGCTTCAGCGCCCCCTAAGAATAAAACACAGACAAAACTGCTCCTAGGAAGAAAACTCAGACACAACTGCTTGTAACTTCTGGTAGGAATGTCGTAGAGACATGAAACAAAAACCTCTATGTAGGTCTCACTTAGACCTACATTTCATTATTTTACATCCTTCAGAAAAAATCAACAGGAAGTTGGCAATTACCCCTTCAAAACAAAAGTTTAGTAAAAACCAGTCACCTTTTTTCAAACATTATCTCCTCTGAGCGCGTTTGTTATGTCGGCTTCAAACTCGCACAGGAAAGAGATTGAACCCTTCTGATTAAAAGTTGCGCCAAGAGTTTTTTCTAACTGCTGCGGTTTTGAATTTACGAGCCTTCAAAGAACTGCTGCGCTGCTGCTGCTGCGCTGCTGCCGTCTCAAGATGGCCGCTTAAAAGCAGGAAGCACCAGCGTGACCACACAATGCAGAGAAGGTAGGTACTGTGCGGGCAAAGATATGTTGACTGGGTGAAAGAAGGAGGCACCAGTTTGACTCCAGGATACAGAGAAGGTAGGTAATGTGCAGGTAAAGATATGTTGTCTGGGTGATGGCAGGAAGCACCGGCATGTACGGGTGAAAGAAAGAAGCACCAGAGTGACCCCAGGACGCAGGGAAGGTAGGTAATGTGCAGGTAAAGATATGTTGAATGGGTAAAGGCAGGAAACACCAGCAAAAGTCGGTCCCGTCCATCGCTGCTTGCAGCTTTAATTTTTATCTAAATCTGCCCCCCCCCATATAACAAAAGAGAACAGCAAAAATAGTAACAAGACTGCAATGCAAAGCACTGTGACTGTTCAGCACCTTGGATAGTGACCACATCACTGTGACTGTTCAGCACCTTGGATAGTGACCACATCACTGTGACTGTTCAGCAGCTTGGATAGTGACCACATCACTGTGACTGTTCAGCAGCTTGGATAGTGACCACATCATTGTGACTGTTCAGCACCTTGGATAGTGACCACATCATTGTGACTGTTCAGCACCTTGGATAGTGACCACATCATTGTGACTGTTCAGCACCTTGGATAGTGACCACATCATTGTGACTGTTCAGCACCTTGGATAGTGACCACATCATTGTGACTGTTCAGCACCTTGGATAGTGACCACATCATTGTGACTGTTCAGCACCTTGGATAGTGACCACATCATTGTGACTGTTCAGCACCTTGGATAGTGACCACATCATTGTGACTGTTCAGCACCTTGGATAGTGACCACATCATTGTGACTGTGTGAGTGCACAGCTAGAAAGTTGAAGTACTATAAGCCCACTCACCAAATGTTTTTTTACTTGGTATTTACTTAGTATTTACTTCATATTTTACTTGGTATTTACCTTGTTTTTACTCGGTATTTACTTTGTATTTACTTGATATATTACTTGGTATATACCTTGCTTTTACTTGGTATTTTTCAGGTAGTTACCTTGTTTTTACCTGGTATTTACGTTGTACTTACTTAGAATTTTACTTGGTAGTTACCTAGTTTTTACCTTGTTTTACTTGGTATTTACTTTGTAGTTACTTAGAATTTCCTTGGTAGTTACCTAGTTTTTACCTGGTATTTACTTTGTATTTACTTAGAATTTTACTTGGTAGTTACCTAGATTTTACCTGATATTTACGTTGTATTTTACTTGGTAGTTACCTTGTTTTTACCTGGTATTTACTTGGAATTTTATTTGGTAGTTACCTATTTTTTTTACCTGGTATTCACTTTGCATTTACTTGATATTTTACTTGGTAGTTACCTTGTTTTTACCTGGTATTTATTTTGTATGTACTTAGAATTTTACTTGGTAGTTATCTAGTTTTTACCTGGTATTGACTTGGAATTTACTTGGCATTTTACTTGGTAGTTACCTTGTTTTTACCTGGTATTTACTTTGTATTTACTTAGAATATTACTTGGTAGATACCTAGTTTTTACCTGGTATTTAATTTGTATTTACTTGGTATTTTACTTGGTAGTGACCTTGTTTTTACCTGGTATTTAATTAGAATTTTACTTGGTAGTTACCTAATTTTTACCTGGTATTTACTTTGTATTTACTATTTATTTTACTTGGTAGTGACCTTGTTTTTACCTGGTATTTAATTAGAATTTTACTTGGTAGTTACCTAGTTTTTACCTGGTATTTACCTTGTTTTTACTCTATATTTACTTGGTATTTTACTTGGTATTTACTTAGTATTTTACTCTGTAGTTACCTTGTTTTTACCTGGTATTTACTTTGTTTTTACTTGGTATTTACCTACTTTTTACCTGGTATTTACTTTGTATTTACTTAGAATTTTACTTGGTAGTTACCTAGTGTTTACCTGGTATTTGCTTGGTATGTACCATGTTTTTAGTTGGTATTTACTTGGTATTTTACTTGGTAGTTGCCTTGTTTTTACCTGGTATTTACTTTGTATTTACTTGGTATTTTACATGATAGTTACCTTGTTTTTACCTGGTATTTACTTAGTTTTTACTTGGTAGTTATCTTGTTTTTACCTGGTATTTACTTTGAATTTTACTTGGTAGTTACCTTGTTTTTACCTGGTATTCACTTGGTATTTTACTTGCTAGTTACCTTGTTTTTACCAGGAATTTACCTTGTTTTTGCCTGGTATTTACTTGGTATTTTACTTGATAGTTACTTTGTTTTTACCTGGTATCTACTTTGTATTTACTTGGTAGTTACCTTGTTTTTACCTGGTATTTACTTGGTATTTTACTTGATAGTCACCTTGTTTTTACCTGGTATTTACTTTGTATTTACTTGGTAGTTACGTTGTTTTTACTTGAGGAAATTTCACGACTGGATTTGTTGCACAGGTGGCATCCTTTGACAGTTCCACGCTGGAAATCACTGAAAGCGGCCCATTCTTTCACAAATGTTTGAAGAAACAGCCTCCATGCCTAAGTACTTGTTTTTATACACTGTGCCAAGTGATTAGCACACTTGGTTCTCATCATTCGGATGGGTGGCCAAATTATTTTGGCACTATTTTGTATATTTGCTTTTAAACGTGTCCCATGGCAGGAGAGAACAGAACAGAACAAGTTCCTCCATAACCTTATCGTGGTGTCTTTATGTTTAAATGGTGTTCTTGTTTCCCATATATTCAAGGACAACACAAGGACGACGAATCTTCCTTAGAGTTCCTCCCCGTTCATCGACCTTTGCCAGCATCCGAAGTCGAGTCCAAACTCAAATCCCGGCGATTGCCCCGGTGGACTGTTCAGTTGAGTGTCACTTTATTAGATCAGGGACTCCTTCTTTTTCTGCATTTAGTGGGCAAGTTTACTTTTAATATGTCCCAGATGGTCTCACCTCAAATAACAGCTGATAAAGCCACAGTGCGCTTTCACTTTGTGAAGAACATCCTGAATAGCTCTCCGAAGTCGGAAATAAAAAAATAAAGTTCACATATTTCTCGATGTAACAAATTGAAGCAGGATATTACAGAGAGGCAGAACTGGGTAAAAAAAAGTAGGAAGTAAGAGATAGAAGTAAACATTGCTTCTTTCCTCCAACACACAAATAACTCTTGCCTATTACTTTTTTTTTTTGTGTGCAGAAAATGGACAAAAAGGAAAAGATTGAAAGGAACATCTGCACAATTTCCGGTATCAGGCGGACGATACAAGCCGTCTATATGTCTTAAAGGGGACCGAAAATGATTTGGATCGACACGTACCACAACGTCTTGTGGTCTAAATGGTAACTGTACATCCACTGTACAAACATACATATACACATACATGTACATATACATTCACTGTACAAACATGCATATATACATACATGTACATATACATCCACTGTACAACCATACATATACACATACATGTACATTCACTGTACAAACATACATAAATACATACATGTACATACACATTCACTGTACAGACATATATATGTACATATACATTCACTGTACAAACATACATAGATACATACATGTACATATACATTCACTGTACAAACATACATATACACATACATGTACATATACATTCACTGTACAAACATACATATATACATACATGTACATACACATTCACTGTACAGACATATATATACATACATGTACATATACATTCACTGTACAAACATACATATATACATACATGTACATATACATTCACTGTACAAACATACATATATACATACATGTACATACACATTCACTGTACAGACATATATATACATACATGTACATATACATTCACTGTACAAACATACATATACACATACATGTACATATACATTCACTGTACAAACATACATAGATACATACATGTACATATACATCCACTGTACAAACATACATAGATACATACATGTACATACACATCCACTGTACAAACATACATATACACATACATGTACATACACATTCACTGTACAGACATACATATATATATATATACATGTACATATACATTCACTGTATAAACATACATATATATATATATATATACATGTACATATACATTCACTGTATAAACATACATATATATACATGTACATATACATTCACTGTATAAACATACATATATATATATATACATGTACATATACATTCACTGTACAAACATGCATATACACATACATGTACATATACATTCACTGTATAAACATACATATATATATATATACATGTACATATACATTCACTGTATAAACATACATATACATATATATACATGTACATATACATTCACTGTATAAACATACATATATATATACACATGTACATATACATTCACTGTATAAACATACATATATATATATATATATACATGTACATTCACTGTACAAACATACATATATACATACATGTACATATACATCCACTGTACAACCATACATATACACATACATGTACATTCACTGTACAGACATACATACATACATACATACATGTACATATACATTCACTGTACAAACATACATATATACATATATGTACATATACATTCACTGTACAAACATACATATGCACATATATGTACATATACATTCACTGTACAAACATGCATATACACATACATGTACATATACATCCACTGTACAAACATACATATACACATACATGTACATATACATCCACTGTACAAACATACATAGATACATACATGTACACACACATCCACTGTACAAACATACATATACACATACATGCACATATACATTCACTGTACAAACATGCATATACACATACATGTACATACACATTCACTGTACAAACATACATATATACATACATGTACATATACATTCGCTGTATAAACATACATATATATATATATATATATACATGTACATATACATTCACTGTATAAACATACATATATATACATGTACATATACATTCACTGTACAAACATACATATATACATACATGTACATATACATCCACTGTACAACCATACATATACACATACATGTACATGTACATTCACTGTACAGACATACATACATACATACATGTACATATACATTCACTGTACAAACATACATATATACATACATGTACATATACATCCACTGTACAACCATACATATACACATACATGTACATGTACATTCACTGTACAAACATACATATATACATACATGTACATATACATTCACTGTACAAACATACATATATACATACATGTACATATACATTCACTGTACAAACATACATATATATATATATACATGTACATATACATTCACTGTATAAACATACATATATATACATGTACATATACATTCACTGTATAAACATACATATATATATATATATATACATGTACATCACTGTACAAACATACATATATACATACATGTACATATACATCCACTGTACAACCATACATATGCACATACATGTACATGTACATTCACTGTACAGACATACATACATACATACATGTACATATACATTCACTGTACAAACATACATATATACATACATGTACATATACATTCACTGTACAAACATACATATATACATACATGTACATGTACATTCACTGTACAGACATACATACATACATACATGTACATATACATTCACTGTATAAACATACATATATATATATATATATACATGTACATTCACTGTACAAACATACATATATACATACATGTACATATACATCCACTGTACAAACATACATATATACATACATGTACATGTACATTCACTGTACAGACATACATACATACATACATGTACATATACATTCACTGTACAAACATACATATATACATACATGTACATATACATCCACTGTACAAACATACATACATGCACATCAGTGTTTTTCAA
Source organism: Nerophis ophidion (assembly GCF_033978795.1). Taxonomy (NCBI): domain Eukaryota; kingdom Metazoa; phylum Chordata; class Actinopteri; order Syngnathiformes; family Syngnathidae; genus Nerophis; species Nerophis ophidion. The sequence continues at coordinate 4,328,220 of NC_084638.1, forward strand.
CCTTTTTTGAGCATAAATCACTCAAAAACGAAACTCAAACTCAGTTGACAGTAAAAGGTCGCCATTTTTGAATGGGAATTCAAGCCATAACCAAGCATGCATCACTATAGTTCTTGTCTCAAAGCAGGTGTACTGTCACCACCTGTCACATCACACCTTTACTTATTTAGTATTGTTTGCGTGTGTAGTGTATTAGTTCTTGTCTTGCGCTCCTATTTTTTTTTGGGGGGGGGGGTATTTCCCTGCAGCAGTTTTAGCAATCAAGAATATTTAAGTTGTTTTTATCCGACATTGTTGATTGTCATGTCATGTTTGGATGTACATTTTTGCTCCGCCGTAAGTCTTTGCTGTCGTCCAGCATTCTGTTTTTGTTGACTTTGCAGCCAGTTCAGTTTTAGTTTCCTCCATCATAGCCTTCCCTAAGCTTCAATGCCTTTCCTTAGGGGCACTCACCTATTGTTTATTTTTGGTTCAAGCATTAGATACCCTTTTACCTTCACGCTGCCTTCCGCTACTTCCGACATCTACAAAGCAATTATCTACCAGCTGCTCCACTCACCTCCCAGGGGGTGAACAAGGGTGATGGCTCAAATGCAGAGAATAATTAAACTATTTAGCCTGAATACTGACAATAAATGTTGGTACTGAAAAAAAAAATTAAATACAAAATGTCAGAGTTTGTTGGTTTTTATTTCCAATACGAAAACTTGCTGTCAGTATTCTGGCTCCACACGGTTGTTATTTCAGCGCTCTTATTTCGTCAGTTTCCTGTTTTTTTCCCCTGTTCGCTGTTTTCCCTCAGCTGTGGCCTATTGGCACCTGACCACACCTGGTGTCAATCAGCCCGACCCCTTTTTGATTCTGTTTTGTCCTCCAGCCGAGTGCTGTGTAGCGGTCCAGTTTTGTTTTTCCTAACCTAGTTTGTTATCCGCCTCGTGCGCGCTTTTTGTTTGTACCCTTTATTTGTTTTTTTGTTTTAGTGTGTAAATTAAAACCATGTTTTCCTACTCAATGCCTGCCTCCTTCTCTGCATCTTGGGGTTCGTCACAAACTAACTCTGACGGTGTCAATGTCGCGTGCACCAGACTGCTGGGCGAGTTTGTCGGAAAAATAAATAAATGAAATAAATAAAAGTGTGCTGATGAAAACAAACAAGCGCAAGTCGTCGTTGATCCGGGGGAAAACGTGACTCCTCACAGATGGAGAAGGGGGTTTGTAATCCTGGAAAATTTGCTCTGGGACTTGTTCTTTGGAAGGGCAAACTGTGCATGTGTGTGTGTGTGAGAGAGAGAGAGAGAGAGAGAGAGAGAGAGAGAGAGAGAGAGAGAGACTAGTACCTCCCATTCTGTCTGTCAGTGTGTGAAATGCGACATGGGTTACCTCCCACTGCAGATAAGAAATTGGCAAACTCCCCTGTGGCACTTTATGCCATATTAGTAGAGTACCAAGATACTAATGAATCATATTCGGTACTATACCGCCTCTAAAAAAAAAGAAAGTACCGGTCCCCGGAAAGCAGAAATAGCGTGTAGACAGAAAAAACGCACACATTTTGGCGCAGGAACTATAGGGAAAGTTTAGGTACCAACGATAGTCACACACACACTAGGTGTGGTGGAATTTGTCCTCTGCATTTGACCCATCCCCCTTGTTCACCCCCTGGGAGGTGAGGGGAGCAGTGAGCAGCAGCGGTGGCCACGCTCAGGAATCATTTTTGGGGTGATATAACCCCCAATTCCAACCCTTGATGCCGAGTGCCAAGCAGGGAGGGTAACGGGTCCCATTTTTAGAGTCTTTGGCATGACTCGGCCGGGGTTTGAACTCACGACAGACACTCTAACCACTAGGCCACTGAGTTGAAGTCATAACACTCATGAAGAGGTGCTTTAACACTTGTGTAATTTTCATATTGTTTGAACAGATGTTTACCCTATCCCAATAAACGTCTGTTCAGGATTTTAACAAGGTCGCAACGTTGTGTGTCAACACTGTCTGCTCTCATTTTGTCGCACATTCGACACCAAACTACTAAACGACTACTAACAACGCCCACCTCAACCGACGCAGGAAGGGGTGAGGGGTGGTAGTGGGGGGTGTATAATGTAGCCCGGAAGAGTTAGGGATGCATGGGATTCTGGGTATCTGTTCTGTTGTGTTCATGTTGTGTTACAGTGCGGATGTTCTCCCGAAATGTGTTTGTCATTGTTGTTTGGTGTCAACACTGTCTGCTCTCATTTTGTCGCACATTTGACACCAAACTACTAAACGACTACTAACAACGCCCACCTCAACCGACGCAGGAAGGGGTGAGGGGTGGTAGTGGGGGGTGTATAATGTAGCCCGGAAGAGTTAGGGATGCATGGGATTCTGGGTATCTGTTCTGTTGTGTTCATGTTGTGTTACAGTGCGGATGTTCTCCCGAAATGTGTTTGTCATTGTTGTTTGGTGTGGGTTCACAGTGTGGCGCATGTTAGTAAGAGTGTTAAAGTTGTTTATATTACAACCCTAAGTGTAACCTGTATGGCTGTTGAACAAGTATGAGTCGGCAGCCACACACTAGATGTGGCCGGCCGGCACTCAGATAGCATAGTATTTATTAAAGCGGACTCGACGACATGGTCGAGAGGACGTTTAAGGCATTGCCATCAGGGCACGCCCTCAAAATTGTTGTCCGGGTGAAAATCTGATAAAGCTATCCCGGGGAGATTTCTGGTAAAGGATCTGAAATCCGGAAAACCTCCCGGAAAAATGGGGGGGTCGGCAAGTATGCAGCTGAGCCACATCGGAGTGATCCAAGAGCCGCGGGTTGCAGCCCCATCGGTCTATTGTTAACGAAGTCCAAACAAGACTTTACTATGCCCGATCAACAATCATGTTCACCAATCACTCTATCACAGAGTTGTAGAAATATTTGGAAACTCAAGACTGCTCCAAGACTTCTCCAACCTCTAAGCAAAGCTAAGAACAATGGGAGACCGGGCTTTCTGGTCCGCCGCTCCCAGTCTGTGGAACGCTCTCCCTGACCACCTGAGGGCACCACAGACTGTGGATGCTTTTAAAAAAGGCTTAAAAACCCTTCTTTTTAAAAAAGTGTTTGTAACTTTATGTCATGGGCATGACGTTAAAGGCTCCTCTAAGGGGTCTTGGGGCACTAAGATGTTAACCCCCTTTATTACTGTTACCCCAGGTGGCCCTTGGCAAAGGCCTAGTATCTGACTGCCCCCTAGCCAGGGATAACAGCGATGACTAATGACCGTAAGTCTTCAGCTATACAAAGTATTTCAAAGGTTTGAATCAGCGCGTATGGATAATCTACCTGTAACTATGGTCATCTGTGTCACAGCAGCTCCGACGAGGTACCAAGCAGTGTGGGCGGGAAGCGTTTCCACAGACGCGGAAGGAGATTTTCACAACAAAGTTCTAAAGCTTAGTGATATATAGAATAGAATAGAATAGAAAGTACTTTATTGATCCCTGGAGGGAATTCAGCAAATATCAGATCTATCAGATTGTAGGTGGGCTTATTTTGTACCCTTTGCGTTCATATTTCACTGTTTGTTAGATTTTTGTTGCGTTTCACTTGATTGTAAAACATGTCGATCGTTCATATTTTGTCAATATTCAGTGTTTTATCGTTAGTAGAAAAAAAGTGAAAATTCCATTGCATTTTTTTAATCCGGTCTGTCGTAACGTTTTTTAGCATTCAATCAGATAGTTTTGTGGGGTTTCACTTGATTGTGAAATATGCCGATTGTTCATATTTTGTCAATATTCAGTGTTTTATCGTTCATAGAAAAATTTAAAATTCCACTACGTTTTTTTAAAGGCGGTCCGTCATAACGTTTTTTTAGCATTCAATCAGATATTTTTGTGAGGTTTCACTTGATTGTAAAAGATGTCGATCGAAAGGGGGCGTGGCATTCTTTTTTTGTCAATATTCAGTGTTTTATCGTTCATAGAAACATGTAAAATTCCATTACGTTTTTTAAAGGCGGTCTGTCATAACGTTTTTTAGCATTCAATCAGACATTTTTGTGAGGTTTCACTTGATTGTAAAATATGTCAATTGTTCATATTTTGTCAATATTCAGTGTTTTATCGTTCATAGAAGAATGTAAAATTCCATTATGTTTTTTAAAGGCGGTCTGTCATAACGTTTTTTTTAGCATTCAATCAGACATTTTTGTGAGGTTTCACTTGATTGTAAAATATGTCGATCGTTTATATTTTGTCAATATTCAGTGTTGTATCGTTTATAGAAAAATGTAAAATGTATTTGTGTTTTTTTTAAGGCGGTCTGTCATAAAGTTTTTTAGCATTCAATGAGACATTATTGTGAGGTTTCACTTGATTGTAAAATATGTCAATTGCTCATATTTTTTCAACATTCAGTGTTTTATCGTTCATAGAAACATGTAAAATTCCATTACGTTTTTTAAAGCGGCCTGTCATAACGTTTTTTATCATTCAATCAAACATTTTTGTGAGGTTTCACTTGATTGTAAAATATGTCAATCGTTTATATTTTGTCAATATTCAGTGTTTTATCGTTTATAGAAAAATTTAAAATTTATTTGCGTTTTTTAACGCGGTCTGTCAAAGTTTTTTAGCATTCAATCAGACATTATTGTGTGGTTTCACTTGATCGTAAAATATGTTGATCGTTCATATTTTGTCAATATTCAGTGTTTTATCGTTCATAGAAAAATGTAAAATTCCATTGCGTATTTTTAAGGCGGTCTGTCATAACGTTTTTTTAGCATTCAATCAGACATTATTGTGAGGTTTCACTTGATTGCAAAATATGTCGATCAAAAGGGGGCGTGATATTCATATTTTGTCAATATTCAGTGTTTTATCGTTTATAGAAAAATTTAAAATTTATTTGCGTTTTTTAACGCGGTCTGTCAAAGTTTTTTAGCATTCAATCAGACATTTTTGTGAGGTTTCACTTGATTGTAAAATATGTCGATAGTTTATATTTTGTCAATCAGTATTTTATCGTTTACAGAAAAATTTAAAATGTATCTGCGTTTTTTAACGCGGTCTGTCAAAGTTTTTTAGCATTCAATCAGACATTATTGTGTGGTTTCACTTGATCGTAAAATATGTCGATCGTTCATATTTTGTCAATATTCAGTGTTTTATCGTTTATAGAAAAATGTAAAATTCCATTGCGTATTTTTATGGCGGTCTGTCATAACGTTTTTAAGCATTCAATCGGACATTATTGTGAGGTTTCACCTGATTGTAAAATATGTCGATCGTTCATTTTTTGTCAATATTCAGTGTTTTATCGTTCATAGAAAAATTTAAAATTTATTTGCGTTTTTTAAAGGCGGTCTGTCATAATGTTTTTTAGCATTCAATCAGACATTATTGTGAGGTTTCACTTGATCGTAAAATATGTCGATCGTTCATATTTTGTCAATATTCAGTGTTTTATCGTTCATGGATATTCATTTTTAATTCCACTATGTTTTTAAAGGCGGTCTGTCATGACGTTTTTTAGCATTCAATCAGACATTATTGTGAGGTTTTGTATAAGCGTTCCTAAAAATAGATATACCGGCCCCCAGACACATTTTTTTGTCTAAATGTGGCCCCCCCGAGTCAAAATAATTGCGCAGGCCTGCTATTGAGCATCACAACGGCTGAATGGCAGAAGAAGGCTGCAGCAGAAAATGGTCCCTGTTAAATTTTGACCCCGACTATATTTCTTAGATATTGAGGGTGTGCCAAGCTCGTGTGGGTATATGCGAACACGGTGGTTCTGAGGAAGACGGCGACTCACCTGTCTGATGGCGCACAGCAGCTTCCCGTAGCAGAACACGATGACCAGCAGCGGCACGACGAGGCAGAAGACAAACAGACATATGATGTAGGAGACGTTATTGGCCGTCTTGGCCTTCCAGTCCACGGAGCAGGTGGTCCCGGGTCCCTCCGGGCCGTAGCGGCTCCAGCCGAAGAGCGGGGGCAGGGTCCAGATGAGGGAGTAGACCCAGGAGAGGGCGATGCCCAAGGAGATCTTACAGTAGTCGGAGGAGTCCGCCTCGGTGGGGGTCATCATGGTGCAGTAGCGCTCGTAGGAGAGGACGGCCAGCGAGATCAGGGACACGATACCTACAAGGTGACCACAAAAAACTGTTAGTAAATCTTTAAAAAGTCCGGCTCATTTCATATTTAAATTTCAGTCGTAGTTATCTTGCTCGCTTCCCATTTACTTAAATAAAGTTCCCCCTGTGTTTCCACCAAAAACTAGATTTTAGTCCATCAGGAACTATTTTTAGTTCCTGCCAGCTTGGTGGGACTTTTTTCTGAAGGTTCCTGGTAGGGTTGTACGGTATACCGGTATTAGTATAGTACCGCAATACTAATGAATCATATTCGGTACTATACCGCCTCTGAAAAATATCAATCAATGCCACGTCGTGTCATTGCTGTTTTTTTGACCAGGAGCATGTTCGGCAGTGCACAATCACAGAGTACTAACAAACAGACACAGTGTATAGACAAGGAAAGGGAGAAAAAAAGTACGGCTCATTTCATATTTAAACTTAGTTTTAGTTATCTTGCTCGCTTTTACGGAATAAAGTTCCACCTGTGTTTCCACCAAAAACTAGATTTTAGTCCATCAGGAACTATTTTTAATTCTTGCCAGCTTGGTGGGACTTTTTTCTGAAGGTTCCTGGTAGGGTTGTACGGTATACCGGTATTAGTATAGTACCGCGATACTAATGAATCATATTCGGTACTATACCGCCTCTGAAAAATACTAATCGTCATCACGTCGTGTCATTGCTGTTTTTTTGACCAGGAGCATGTTCGGCAGTGCACAATCACAGAGTACTAACAAACAGACTCAGTGTATAGACAAGGAAAGGGAGAAAAAAAGTCTGGCTCATTTCATATTTAAACTTAAGTCTTAGTTATCTGGCTCGCTTCACATTCACTTAAATAAAGTTCCCCCTGTGTTTCCACCAAAAACTAGATTTTAGTCCCTCAAGATCTATTTTTAGTTCCTGCCAGCTTGGTGGGACTTTTTTCTGAAGGTTCCTGGTAGGGTTGTACAGTATACCGGTATTAGTATAGTACCGCAATACTAAAGAATTATATTCGGTACTATACCGCCTCTGAAAAATACCAATCGTCATCACGTCGTGTCATTGCTGTTTTTTTGACCAGGAGCATATTCGGCAGTGCACAATCACAGAGTACTAACAAACAGACAGTGTATGGACAAGGAAAGGGAGAAAAAAAGTCTGGCTCATTTCATATTTAAACTTAAGTCTTAGTTATCAGTTCCCCCTGTGTTTCCACCAAAAACTAGATTTTAGTCCATCAAGACCTATTTTTAGTTCCTGCCAGCTTGGTGGGACTTTTTTTGGAAGGTTCCTGGTAGGGTTGTACAGTATACCGGTATTAGTATAGTACCGCAATACTAAAAAATTATATTCGGTACTATACCGTCTCTGAAAAATACCAATCGTCATCACGTCGTGTCATTGCTGTTTTTTTGACCAGGAGCATGTTCGGCAGTGCACAATCACAGAGTACTAACAAACAGACACAGTGTATAGACAAGGAAAGGGAGAAAAAAAGTCTGGCTCATTTCATATTTAAACTTAAGTCTTAGTTATCAGTTCCCCCTGTGTTTCCACCAAAAACTAGATTTTAGTCCATCAAGACCTATTTTTAGTTCCTGCCAGCTTGGTGGGACTTTTTTTGGAAGGTTCCTGGTAGGGTTATACGGTATACCGGTATTAGTATAGTACCGCAATACTAATGAATCATATTCGGTACTATACCGCCTCTGAAAAATATCAATCAATGCCACGTCGTGTCATTGCTGTTTTTTTGACCAGGAGCATGTTCGGCAGTGCACAATCACAGAGTACTAACAAACAGACTCAGTGTATAGACAAGGAAAGGGAGAAAAAAAGTCTGGCTCATTTCATATTTAAACTTAAGTCTTAGTTATCAGTTCCCCCTGTGTTTCCACCAAAAACTAGATTTTAGTCCATCAAGACCTATTTTTAGTTCCTGCCAGCTTGGTGGGACTTTTTTCTGAAGGTTCCTGGTAGGGTTGTACAGTATACCGGTATTAGTATAGTACCGCGATACTAAAGAATTATATTCGGTACTATACCGCCTCTGAAAAATACCAATCAACGTCACGTCGTGTCATTGCTGTTTTTTTGACCAGGAGCATGTTCGGCAGTGCACAATCACAGAGTACTAACAAACAGACAGTGTATAGACAAGGAAAGGGAGAAAAAAAGTCTGGCTCATTTCATATTTAAACTTAAGTCTTAGTTATCAGTTCCCCCTGTGTTTCCACCAAAAACTAGATTTTAGTCCATCAAGACCTATTTTTAGTTCCTGCCAGCTTGATGGGACTTTTTTTGGAAGGTTCCTGGTAGGGTTGTACGGTATACCGGTTTTAGTATAGTACCGCGATACCAATGAATCATATTCGGTACTATACCGCCTCTGAAAAATACCAATCAACGTCACGTCGTGTCATTGCTGTTTTTTTGACCAGGAGCATGTTCGGCAGTGCACAATCACAGAGTACTAACAAACAGACTCAGTGTATAGACAACGAAAGGGGGAAAAAAAGTCTGGCTCATTTCATATTTAAACTTAAGTCTTAGTTATCTCGCTCGCTTCCCATTCACTTAAATAAAGTTCCCCCTGTGTTTCCACCAAAAACTAGATTTTAGTCCATCAAGACCTATTTTTAGTTCCTGCCAGCTTGGTGGGACTTTTTTCTGAAGGTTCCTGGTAGGGTTGTACGGTATACCGGTATTAGTATAGTACCGCAATACTAATGAATCATATTCGGTACTATACCGCCTCTGAAAAATATCAATCAATGCCACGTCGTGTCATTGCTGTTTTTTTGACCAGGAGCATATTCGGCAGTGCACAATCACAGAGTACTAACAAACAGACAGTGTATAGACAAGGAAAGGGAGAAAAAAAGTCTGGCTCATTTCATATTTAAACTTAAGTCTTAGTTATCAGTTCCCCCTGCGTTTCCACCAAAAACTAGATTTTAGTCCCTCAAGATCTATTTTTAGTTCCTGCCAGCTTGGTGGGACTTTTTTCTGAAGGTTCCTGGTAGGGTTGTACGGTATACCGGTATTAGTATAGTACCGCGATACCAATGAATCATATTCGGTACTATACCGCCTCTGAAAAATATCAATCAATGCCACGTCGTGTCATTGCTGTTTTTTTGACCAGGAGCATGTTCGGCAGTGCACAATCACAGAGTACTAACAGACAGTGTATAGACAAGGAAAGGGAGAAAAAAAGTCTGGCTCATTTCATATTTAAACTTAAGTCTTAGTTATCAGTTCCCCCTGTGTTTCCACCAAAAACTAGATTTTAGTCCATCAAGACCTATTTTTAGTTCCTGCCAGCTTGGTGGGACTTTTTTCTGAAGGTTCCTGGTAGGGTTGTACGGTATACCGGTATTAGTATAGTACCGCGATACTAATGAATCATATTCGGTACCATACCGCCTCTGAAAAATACCAATCAACGTCACGTCGTGTCATTGCTGGTTTTTTGACCAGGAGCATGTTCGGCAGTGCACAATCACAGAGTACTAACAAACAGACTCAGTGTATAGACAAGGAAAGGGAGAAAAAAAGTCTGGCTCATTTCATATTTAAACTTAAGTCTTAGTTATCAGTTCCCCCTTTGTTTCCACCAAAAACTAGATTTTAGTCCATCAAGACCTATTTTTAGTTCCTGCCAGCTTGGTGGGACTTTTTTTGGAAGGTTCCTGGTAGGGTTGTACGGTATACCGGTATTAGTATAGTACCGCAATACTAAAGAATTATATTCGGTACTATACCGCCTCTGAAAAATACCAATCGTCATCACGTCGTGTCATTGCTGTTTTTTTAACCAGGAGCATGTTCGGCAGTGCACAATCACAGAGTACTAACAAACAGACAGTGTATAGACAAGGAAAGGGAGAAAAAAAGTCTGGCTCATTTCATATTTAAACTTAAGTCTTAGTTATCAGTTCCCCCTGTGTTTCCACCAAAAACTAGATTTTAGTCCCTCAAGATCTATTTTTAGTTCCTGCCAGCTTGGTGGGACTTTTTTCTGAAGGTTCCTGGTAGGGTTGTACGGTATACCGGTATTAGTATAGTACCGCAATACTAAAAAATTATATTCGGTACTATACCGCCTCTGAAAAATACCAATCGTCGTCACGTCGTGTCATTGCTGTTTTTTTAACCAGGAGCATGTTCGGCAGTGCACAATCACAGAGTACTAACAAACAGACAGTGTATAGACAAGGAAAGGGAGAAAAAAAGTCGGGCTCATTTCATATTTAAACTTAAGTCTTAGTTATCAGTTCCCCCTGTGTTTCCACCAAAAACTAGATTTTAGTCCATCAAGACCTATTTTTAGTTCCTGCCAGCTTGGTGGGACTTTTTTCTGAAGGTTTCTGGTAGGGTTGTACGGTATACCGGTTTTAGTATAGTACCGCAATACCAATGAATCATATTCGGTACTAAACCGCCTCTGAAAAATACCAATCGTCATCACGTCGTGTCATTGCTGTTTTTTTAACCAGGAGCATGTTCGGCAGTGCACAATCACAGAGTACTAACAAACAGACTCAGTGTATAGACAAGGAAAGGGAGAAAAAAAGTCTGGCTCATTTCATATTTAAACTTAAGTCTTAGTTATCAGTTCCCCCTGTGTTTCCACCAAAAACTAGATTTTAGTCCATCAGGAACTATTTTTAATTCCTGCCAGCTTGGTGGGACTTTTTTCTGAATGTTCCTGGTAGGGTTGTACGGTATACCGGTTTTAGTATAGTACCGCGATACCAATGAATCATATTCGGTACTATACCGCCTCTGAAAAATACTAATCGTCGTCACGTCGTGTCATTGCTGGTTTTTTGACCAGGAGCATGTTCGGCAGTGCACAATCACAGAGTACTAACAAACAGACACAGTGTATAGACAAGGAAAGGGAGAACGGACGCATTTTGGCTTAAAATGAACGATAAAGGTGAAGTTATAACACAAAAACTAAAGTGCTGTCGGCAGTGTTTTAGCTACTTCAAAATCACTAATCCTCGTCTCCATGGCGACAAAGTAAGTTTCTTACAAGTATCATTATCACTGCAGGACGAGGAATAGCTAAACATGCTTCACTTGCCGGCGTCAAAATGTAAAGAAACATTGGTGGATCTACACCTGATATCCACTGTAATGATACCAAGTACAGGAGCGTATCTAGTCGATACTACTATGATTACGTCGATATTTTTTCGCATCACATCTTCTTTCGTTTTTAAAAAAAATTCATATTATGTTTCTAAACTCAGAATATATGTGCCAGGACACATGAGGACTTTGAATATGACCAACGTATGATCCTGTAATGACTTGGTATCGGATCGATACCCAAATTTGTGGTATCATCCACAACTAATGTAAAGTATCAAACAACTGAAGAATAAGTGATTTTGACATTTTAACAGAACACGTTGAGAGAAAATATTAACAGTAAATGAACGAGTAGATTAATAATTCATTTTCTACCGCTTGTCCTTCATAATTTTGACGAAATAATAAAATGAAAAATGACACAATATGTTACTGAATATTAGGAGCATTTGTTTCTTTACTTACTAATAAAAGACAACTTTTCTTGTTTGTTCACTATTTTATTTAAGGACAAACTTGCAAAAAAAACCAAACATATGTTTAATGTACCCTAAGATTTGTTGTTAAATTAAAGCCAATAATGCCATTTTTGTGGTCCCCTTTATTTAGAAAAGTACCGAAAAGTATCAAAATAATGTTGGTACCGGTACCAAAATATTGGTATCGGGACAACACTAGTTCCTGGAACTTTCAAGGGTGCGGGCTGTGCTGTCGACTGCTGATTGGTCGAACAGACGACCGCCATTACGGGGTACCAGTCTGTGGAACGCTCTACCTGACCACCTTCCATATCAGTAGGTGGCAGCTGGTAGCTAATTGCTTTGTAGATGTCGGAAATAGCGGGAGGCAGGGTGCAGGTAAAAAGGTGTCTAATGCTTAAACCAAAAATACACAAAATGTGAGTGCCCCTAAGGTAAGGCATTGAAGTTTAGGGAAAGCTATGCAGAACTGAACTGGCTACAAAGTCAACAAAAACAGAATGCTGGACGACAGCAAAGACTTACGGTGGAGCACAATGTATCTCCGAACATGGCATGACAATAAAAAACAACTGAAATATTCTTGAGTCCTAAAACAAACTAGATGCGGGGAAATATCGCTCAAAGGAAGACATGAAAACCGTGTAATATTTTTCCATATCAGTAGGTGGAAGCTGGTAGCTAATTGCTTTGTAGATGTCGGAAATAGCGGGAGGCAGGGTGCAGGTAAAAAGGTGTCTAATGCTTAAACCAAAAATAAACAAAAGGTGAGTGCCCCTAAAGAAAGACATTGAAAGTAGGGAAGGCTATGCAGAACTGAACTGGCTACAAAGTCAACAAAAACAAAATGCTGGAAGACAGCAAAGACTTACGGTGGAGCACAATGTATCTCCGAACATGGCATGACAATAAAAAACAAGTGAAATATTCTTGAGTCCTAAAACAAAGTAGATGCGGGGAATGGCGCTCAAAGGAAGACATGAAAACCGTGTAATATTTTTCCATATCAGTAGGTGGAAGCTGGTAGCTAATTGCTTTGTAGATGTCGGAAATAGCGGGAGGCAGAGTGCAGGTAAAAAGGTGTCTAATGCTTAAACCAACAATAAACAAAAGGTGAGTGCCCCTAAGGAAAGACATTGAAGTTTAGGGAAAGCTATGCAGAACTGAACTGGCTATAAAGTCAAACAAAATCAGAATGCTGGACGACAGCAAAGACTTACGGTGGAGCACAATGTACATCCGAACATGGCATGACAATAAAAAACTAGTGAAATATTTTTGAGTCCTAAAACAAAGTAGATGCGGGGAATGGCGCTCAAAGGAAGACATGAAAACCGTGTAATATTTTTCCATATCAGTAGGTGGAAGCTGGTAGCTAATTGCTTTGTAGATGTCGGAAATAGCGGGAGGCAGGGTGCAGGTAAAAAGGTGTCTAATGCTTAAACCAAAAATAAACAAAAGGTGAGTGCCCCTAAAGAAAGACATTGAAAGTAGGGAAGGCTATGCAGAACTGAACTGGCTATAAAGTCAAACAAAATCAGAATGCTGGAAGACAGCAAAGACTTACGGTGGAGCACAATGTACATCCGAACATGGCATGACAATAAAAAACTAGTGAAATATTCTTGAGTCCTAAAACAAAGTAGATGCGGGGAAATATCGCTCAAAGGAAGACATGAAAACCGTGTAATATTTTTCCATATCAGTAGGTGGAAGCTGGTAGCTAATTGCTTTGTAGATGTCGGAAATAGCGGGAGGCAGGGTGCAGGTAAAAAGGTGTCTAATGCTTAAACCAACAATAAACAAAAGGTGAGTGCCCCTAAGAGAAGGCAATGAAGTTTAGGGAAGGCTATGCAGAACTGAACTGGCTACAAAGTCAACAAAATCAGAATGCTGGACGACAGCAAAGACTTACGGTGGAGCACAATGTACATCCGAACATGGCATGACAATAAAAAACAAGTGAAATATTCTTGAGTCCTAAAACAAAGTAGATGCGGGGAAATATCGCTCAAAGGAAGACATGAAAACCGTGTAATATTTTTCCATATCAGTAGGTGGAAGCTGGTAGCTAATTGCTTTGTAGATGTCGGAAATAGCGGGAGGCAGGGTGCAGGTAAAAAGGTGTCTAATGCTTAAACCAAAAATACACAAAATGTGAGTGCCCCTAAGGTAAGGCATTGAAGTTTAGGGAAGGCTATGCAGAACTGAACTGGCTACAAAGTCAACAAAAACAGAATGCTGGACGACAGCAAAGACTTACGGTGGAGCACAATGTATCTCCGAACATGGCATGACAATAAAAAACAAGTGAAATATTCTTGAGTCCTAAAACAAACTAGATGCGGGGAAATATCGCTCAAAGGAAGACATGAAAACCGTGTAATATTTTTCCATATCAGTAGGTGGAAGCTGGTAGCTAATTGCTTTGTAGATGTCGGAAATAGCGGGAGGCAGGGTGCAGGTAAAAAGGTGTCTAATGCTTAAACCAAAAATAAACAAAAGGTGAGTGTCCCTAAGGTAAGGCATTGAAGTTTAGGGAAGGCTATGCAGAACTGAACTGGCTACAAAGTCAACAAAATCAGAATGCTGGACGACAGCAAAGACTTACGGTGGAGCACAATGTATCTCCGAACATGGCATTTTCGAACAGACGAGCGCCATTATGGGGTACCAGTCTGTGGAACGCTCTACCTGACCACCTTCCATATCAGTAGGTGGCAGCTGGTAGCTAATTGCTTTGTAGATGTCGGAAATAGCGGGAGGCAGGGTGCAGGTAAAAAGGTGTCTAATGCTTAAACCAAAAATACACAAAATGTGAGTGCCCCTAAGAGAAGGCAATGAAGTTTAGGGAAGGCTATGCAGAACTGAACTGGCTATAAAGTCAAACAAAATCAGAATGCTGGACGACAGCAAAGACTTACGGTGGAGCACAATGTACATCCGAACATGGCATGACAATAAAAAACAAGTGAAATATCCTTGAGTCCTAAAACAAAGTAGATGCAGGGAAATATCGCTCAAAGGAAGACATGAAAACCGTGTAATATTTTTCCATATCAGTAGGTGGAAGCTGGTAGCTAATTGCTTTGAAGATGTCGGAAATAGCGGGAGGCAGGGTGCAGGTAAAAAGGTGTCTAATGCTTAAACCAAAAATAAACAAAAGGTGAGTGCCCCTAAGAGAAGGCAATGAAGTTTAGGGAAGGTTATGCAGAACTGAACTGGCTACAAAGTCAAACAAAAACAGAATGCTGGACGACAGCAAAGACTTACTCGGTTGTGACAGTACACCTACTTTGAGACAAGAGCTTTAGTGATGCATGCTTGAGTATGTTCCGAATTCGTACCCAACAATTGCAATGACGACTTATTATTGTCTACAGAGTTACATTTTTTTGATGAAAAACATGCGCCTCGGCTCAGAAAAGGTTGAAAAACCCCTGCCTTGGCGTGCATGGGTTTTCTCCTTAAACACCCTCCCCCGTTCCGGAAAAAAAAAATGCACGTTCGGTTAATTCAGTGCTTCTAGGACTATTAAATAGTGACTATAAATAGTTTCATTTGTCTAAAAAAAAAATTAAAATGATACCTCTGCATAACGTTGTAAGCTTATTAACGTTAAAAGAAACAACACATTTGTCTTCCCTCGCCTCCCGCCGTGCTTACAGTGAAGCCAAGTGCTACAAACACTTCATCATATTCTGCTACGGCAATAAAAAGAATGTCCCCCGCTGGCATCGCCCACCCCCCCCCCCCCCCACTATTTGAGCAGGACCGGGTTGATTGGAGCGCTCCAGTCTTTTAACTCCTACACAGTTCGGGTTCTCATGCATTCCACTCGTACACGATATCGGCAAAAGTATTTGGCCACCCATCCAAACGACCAGGATCAGGTGTCCTAATCACTTGAATAAAATCACGGCGACTGTTTCTACGAACATGTGTGAAAGAATGGGCCGCTTTCAGTGATTTCCAGCGTGGAACTGTCATAGGGATTGCCACCTGTGCGACAAATCCGGTCGTAAATGTCCTCGCTCCTAAATATTCCATAGTCAACTTTCAGCTTTATTATAAGAAAATGGAAGGTTTTGGGAACAACAGCAACTCAGCCACCAAGCGGTAGGCCATGTAAACTGACAGAGAGAGGGGTCGGCGACTTTCCGCGCTCCAAACTTCACGTGACCTTCCAATTAGCCCACGTACAGTACACAGAGAGCTTCGTGGACTGGGTTTCCATGGCCGGGCAGCTGCATCTAAGCCATACATCACCAAGTCCAATGCAAAGCATGGGATGCAGTAATGTAAAGCATGTCGCCACTGGACTCTAGAGCAGTGGAGACGCCTTCTCTGGACTGATGAATCAAACTTCCATCTGGCAATCTGATGGATCAGTCTGAGTTTGGAATGGGTTTCCATGGCCGAGCAGCTGCATCTAAGCCAGGGGTCTCAGTCCCGCAAGTTTTATATGAATGGCGTTTGACAGCGTTGTGTTATTTGGGTCCAAAATGACTCTTTCAACGTTCTGGGTTGCCTACCCATGCATTAGTGGAAAAGCGGGAGATGAGTGAAAGCGACAGAGACGTTGCTATGAAGATGAGGGTTTTCTTACGTCGCCACCGGACTCTAGAGCAGTGGAGACGCCTTCTCTGGACTGATGAGTCAAACTTTTCCATCTGGCAATGTGATGGGTCAGTCTGAGTTTGGAATGGGTTTCCATGGCCATGCAGCTGCATCTAAGCCAGGGGTCTCAGTCCCGTAAGTTTTATATCAATGGCGTTTGACAGCGTTGTGTTATTTGAGTCCAAAATGGCTCTTTCAATGTTCTGGGTTGCCTACCCCTGCATTAGTGGAAAAGCGGGAGATGAGTGAAAGCGACAAAGACGCTGCTATGGAGACAAGGGTTTTCTTACGTCGCCACTGGATTCTAGAGCAGTGGAGACGCCTTCTCTGGACTGATGAATCAAACTTCCATCTGGCAATCTGATGGGTCAGTCTGAGTTTGGAATGGGTTTCCATGGCCGAGCAGCTGCATCTAAGACAGGGGTCTCAGTCCCGCAAGTTTTATATCAATGGCGTTTGACAGCGTTGTGTTATTTGAGTCCAAAATGGCTCTTTCAACGTTCTGGGTTGCCTACCCCTGCATTAGTGGAAAAGCGGGAGATGAGTGAAAGCGACAGAGACGTTGCTATGGAGATGAGCGTTTTCTTACGTCGCCACTGGACTCTAGAGCAGTGGAGACGCCTTTTCTGGACTGATGAGTCAAACTTTTCCATCTGGCAATCTGGTGGACCAGTCTGAGTTTGGAATGGGTTTCCATGGCCGGGCAGCTGCATCTAAGCCAGGGGTCTCAGTCCCGCAAGTTTTATATCAATGGCGTTTGACAGCGTTGTGTTATTTGGGTCCAAAATGACTCTTTCAATGTTCTGGGTTGCCTACCCCTGCATTAGTGGAAAAGCGGGAGATGAGTGAAAGCGACAAAGACGTTGCTATGGAGACAAGGGTTTTCTTACGTCGCCACTGGATTCTAGAGCAGTGGAGACGCCTTCTCTGGACTGATGAGTCACACTTTTCCATCTGGCAATCTGATGGATCAGTCTGAGTTTGGAATGGGTTTCCATGGCCATGCAGCTGCATCTAAGCCAGGGGTCTCAGTCCCGCAAGTTTTATATGAATGGCGTTTGACAGCTTTGTGTTATTTGGGTCCAAAATGACTCTTTCAACGTTCTGGGTTGCCTACCCCTGCATTAGTGGAAAAGCGGAAGATGAGTGAAAGCGACAAAGACGTTGCTATGGAGACGAGGGTTTTCTTACGACGCCACTGGACTCTAGAGCAGTGGACACGCCTTCTCTGGACTGATGAGTCGATCTTTTCCATTTGGAAATCTGGTGGACCAGTCTGAGTTTGGAATGGGTTTCCATGGCCGACCAGCTGCATCTAAGCCAGGAGTCTCAGACACGCGGCCCAGGCCAAAATTGGCGCGGTTGGGAGACTTGCTGTGCCAGCAACCTGAGGGTTCCTGGTTCAATCCCCACCTTCTACCATCCCTGTCACGTCTGTTGTGTCCTTGAGGAAGAATCTTCACCCTTGCTCCTGATAGGTCCTGGTTAGCGCCTTGCATGGCAGCTCCCGCCATCAGTGTGTGAATGGGTGAATGTGGAAATAGTGTCAAAGCGCTTTGAGTCCTTTAAAAAAAAGGTAGAGAAAAGCGCTATACAAGTACAACCCATTTACCATTCAAATTTTCCCCTTGCACAGTGTCCCAGCACGCTCTGGCGAAAGATTGTACGCCACCTCTTTTTATTTGGACTTTCCCGGTTTACATGACTACAGCTCTTTCTAACGGAGTGGGGAGGGTATGTTTTCGGTCACATTAACTCAAAAGAAAAAGATGCCTCGGGCTTGGACTGGTCCTGGATCGAGCTTGGGCAGATTTTGGATGACAATAGATAACCCCTCCCCCGTCTCTTCCCATCGTACACAGCGGAACTTTCCAAGCCTTTAAACTTGGTGCGACAAAGACAGCTTCTGTCTGTTCACTGGGAACAAAAGGTAAAAAAAAAGGTGCTATACAAGTACGACCCATTTACCTTCATGGCTGTGCACCAATGCACAAAGCAAAGTCCATAAAGACATGGATGACAGAGTCTGGTGTGGATGAACTTGACTGGCCTGCACAGAGTCCTGACCTGAACCCGATATAACAACTTTGGGATTAATTGGGATGCAGGGAGACTGAGGCAGGTGGCCAAATAATGATCTGAGCGGCTTATCGAGTCGTGAGGCGCCAAGTCCATGTCTGAGTAATGCTCTTCAGACTACGGACTAGATTTTATCCCGTCCTATTATCCAGAATGACTGAATCATTCAGGCACCTCTCCTCGGTTGATTCTAGAAAGAACATCCAGAGTACTGTGGAGATTGTTCAGTGGACAAAACACCCTGCTCTTTTAACCACGACCGTCCGTTGTTTTCTTGTTAGGGACCGATGTCCCTTTGGGACAGACGACCCTATTAAATTTCTATGGTTTTATTATTATTATTATACCGCCACCTCTTTGAGCTGTAATTTGAGCCCTTTAACACGCTTCAAAACCTCACCAAATTTAACACACACATCAGGACTGGAGAAAATTGCGGTTTAATAAAAATTAAAAAAAACTTAAAATTGCGCTCTAGCGCCGCCTAGCAAAAAACAGACAAAACTGCTTGTAACTTCCGTTAGGAATGTCGTAGAGACATGAAACAAAAACCTCTATGTAGGTATGACTTAGACCTAGATTTCATACATTGACACCCTTCAGCAAAAATCAACAGGAAGTTGGCAAAAACCCCTTCAAAACAAAAGTTTCCTAAAAAAAAATATTTTTGCCTCTTTGAGCTGTAATTTAAAACCCCTTAAAATGCCTCAAAACTGACCAAACTGGACACACACATCAGGACTGGCGAAAATTATGATCTAATAAAAATTAAAAAAAAACTCAAAATTGCGTTTTAGCGCCCCCTAGGAATAAAACACAGACAAAACTACTCCTAGGAAGAAAACATACAAAACTGCTTGTAACTTCCGGTAGGAATGTCGTAGAGATATGAAACACATATCTCTATGTAGGTCTGACTTAGACCTGGATTTCATACATTGACACCGTTCAGCAAAAATCAACAGGAAGTTGGCAAAAACCCCTTCAAAACAAAAGTTTCCTAAAAAAAAATATTTTTGCCTCTTTGAGCTGTAATTTAAAACCCCTTAAAATGCCTCAAAACTCACCAAACTGGACACACACATCAGGACTGGCGAAAATTACGATCTAATAAAAAAAAAAAAAAAACTCAAAATTGCGTTTTAGCGCCCCCTAGGAATAAAACACAGACAAAACTACTCCTAGGAAGAAAACAAAGACAACTGCGTTTAACTTCCGGTAGGAATGTTGTAGAGACATGAAACAAAAACCTCTATGTAGGTATGACTTAGACCTAGATTTCATACATTGACACCCTTCAGCAAAAATCAACAGGAAGTTGGCAAAAACCCCTTCAAAACAAAAGTTTCCTAAAAAAAAATATTTTTGCCTCTTTGAGCTGTAATTTAAAACCCCTTAAAATGCCTCAAAACTCACCAAACTGGACACACACATCAGGACTGGCGAAAATTATGATCTAATAAAAAAAAAAAAAAAACTCAAAATTGCGTTTTAGCGCCCCCTAGGAATAAAACACAGACAAAACTACTCCTAGGAAGAAAACATACAAAACTGCTTGTAACTTCCGGTAGGAATGTTGTAGAGACATGAAACAAAAACTTTTATGTAGGTCTCACTTAGACCTACATTTCATTCATTGACATCCTTCAGCAAAAATCAACAGGAAGTTGGCAATTACCCCTTCAAAACAAAAGTTTTGTAAAACCTGTCACCTTTTTTCAAGCATTATCTCCTCTGAGCGCATTTGTTGTGTAGGCTTCAAACTCGCACAGGAAAGAGATTGAACCCATCTGATTAAAAGTTGCGCAAAGAGTTTTGCTAACTGCTCCGGTTTTGATTTTACGAGACTTCAAAGAACTGCTACGCTGCTGCCGTCTCAAGATGGCCGCTTAAAAGCAGGAAGCACCAGCGTGAACACAAAATGCAGAGAAGGTAGGTACTGTGCGAGTAAAGATATGTTGACTGGGTGAAAGAAGGAGGCACCAGTTTGACTCCAGGATACAGAGAAGGTAAGTAATGTGCAGGTAAAGATGTGTTGTCTGGGTGATGGCAGGAAGCTCCAGCGTGTATGGGTGAAAGAAAGAAGCACCAGTGTGACCCCAGGATGCAGGGAAGGTAGGTAATATGTTGAATGGGTAAAGGCAGAAAACACCAGCAAAAGTTGGTCTTGTCCATCGCTGCTTGCAGCTTTAATTATTATTATTATTCTTTATTATTATACCGCCGCCTCTTCGAGCTGTAATTTGACCCCCATAACATGCTTCAAAACTCACCAAATTGGACACACACATCAGGACTTGCAAAAAGTGCGATCTAATCAAAAAAACAAACACAAAATTGTGCTCTAGCGCCCCCTAGAAAGAAACACAGACAAAACTGCCCCCAACTCCCAGTAGGAATGTCGTAGACACATGAAACAAAAACCTCTAAGTAGGTCTCACGTAGACCTATATTTCATACACTGACACCGCCCAGCAAAAATCCACAGGAAGTTTGCATTTCCCCCTTCAAAACAAAAGTTTTGTAAGAACAGTCACCTTTTTTTAAACAATATCTCCTCTGAGCGCGTTTGTCGTGTTGGCTTCAAATAAGCACAGGAGAGGGATTGAACCCTTCCGATTAAAAGTTGATGAAAGAGTTTTATTAATTTTTTGTATGTACATGTTTAAAAACTCGGCCCCGTCCATCACTGCTTGCAGCTTTAATTCATGTTTAAAATTGATGGGGGGGTAATTTTGGTGAAACGGTCCCGTGCGGCTAAATACTTAATTGTACATAAAGTGCACTTTAATTGAGTGTTGTTTCGATATGTCATCTTAGTGACATCATGCACAAAAGTGCACTTTATTTGTTTTAAACTGTTGCAGTGGCGTTCTATACAAAAAGTGCACTTTGAGTTTGAGACTTCTATTTACGTTTATTTAATATTTAGAATGCATACATTTAAAAAAAAAAAAACATCCATTGTCTTGTCTTTCATAATGATCCGTCCATCCATTTTTCTACTGTGTGTCCCTCTTGGGGTCGCGGGGGGGGGGGGGGGGGTGCTGGAGCCAATCTCAGCAGCATTCGGGCGGTAGGCGGGGTACACCCTACATGACAAAAACTCGACAGTGCGCCTTATAACCCGGGGCGCCTAATTGTTGTTGTGCTTACCGACCTCGAAGCAATTTTTGGGGTACAAACCCCGTTTCCATATGAGTTGGGAAATTGTGTTAGATGTAAATATAAACGGAATACAATGATTTGCAAATCATTTTCAACCCATATTCAGTTGAATATGCTACAAAGACAATATACTCACACAACTGCGTGAGCAAATAGTCAAACAGTTTAAGAACAACGTTTCTCAAAGTGCAATTGCAAGAAATTTAGGGATTTCAACATCTACGCTCCATAATATCATCAAAAGGTTCAGAGAATCTGGAGAAATCACTCCACGTAAGCGGCTCTGCCGGAAACCAACATTGAATGACCGTGACCTTCGATCCCTCGGACGGCACTGTATCAAAAACCGACATCAATCTCTAAAGGATATCACCACATGGGCTCAGAAACACTTCAGAAAACCACTGTCACTAAATACAGTTTGTTGCTACATCTGTAAGTGCAAGTTAAAGCTCTACTATGCAAAGCGTAAGCCATTTATCAACAACATCCAGAAACGCCGCCGGCTTCTCTGGAGCCCTGAGATCATCTAAGATGGACTGATGCAAAGTGGAAAAGTGTTCTGTTGTCTGACGAGTCCACATTTCAAATTGTTTTTGGAAATATTCGACATCATGCCATCCGGACCAAAGGGGAAGCGAACCATCCAGACTGTTATCGACGCAAAGTTCAAAAACCAGCATCTGTGATGGTATGGGGGTGCATTAGTGCCCAAGGCATGGGTAACTTACACATCTGTGAAGGCACCATTAATGCTGAAAGGTACATACAGGTTTTGGAACAACATATGCTGCCATCTAAGCGCCGTCTTTTTCATGGACGCCCCCGCTTATTTCAGCAAGACGATGCCAAGCCACGTGTTACAACAGCGTGGCTTCATAGTAAAAGAGTGCGGGTACTAGACTGGCCTGCTTGTAGTCCACACCTGCCTCCCATGGAAAATGTGTGGCGCATATGAAGCGTAAAATACGACAGCGGGAGACCCCGGACTGTTGAACGACTGAAGCTCTACATAAAACAAGAATGGGAAAGAATTCCACTTTCAAAGCTTCAACAATTAGTTTCCTCAGTTCCCAAACGTTTATTGAGTGTTGTTAAAAGAAAATGTGATGTAACACAGTGGTGAACATGCCCTTTCCCAACTACTTTGGCACGTGTTGCAGCCATGAAATTTTAAGTTAATTATTATTCACCAAAAAAATATATAGTTCATAAATTTGAACATCAAATATGTTGTCTTTGTAGCATATTCAATTGAATATGGGTTGAAAAGGATTTGCAAATCATTGTATTCCGTTTATATTTACATCTAACACAATTTTCCAACTCGTATGGAAACGGGGTTTGTATTACAATGTTTTTACAACTGTATATATATTGGTTGCACAAGGCTATAAGCCGCAGGTGTAGACGTTGAACTAGGGTACTAGTATAGTATCGCTGTAGTAACGAATCAACAATGGAACCATCTAAGCGCCGTCTTTTTTATGGACGCCCCTGCTTATTTCAGCAAGACAATGCCAAGCCACATTTAGCACGTGTTACAACAACGTGACTGTGTAAAAAAAAAAAGCGCGGGTACTTTCCTGGCCCGCCCGCAGTCCAGACCTGTCTCCCATCGAAAATGTGTGGCGCATTATGAAGCGTAAAATACGACAGCGGAGACCCCGGACTCTTGAACGACTGAAGCTCTACATACAACAAGAATGGGAAATAATTCCACTTTCAAAGCTTCCACAAGTAGTTTCCTCAGTTCCCAAACGTTTATTGAGTGTTGTTAAAAGAAAAGGTGATGTAACACCGTGGTGAACATGCCCTTTCCCAACTACTTTGGCATGTGTTGCAGCCATGAAATTCCAAGGTTCTAATTGTGTATTTAGTATTAATTAGAGGGGTATTGGCAGGGTCTAACCATCCTATACAAAAGTCACGTTACCACCAGCGTCGAACAAAATTATTGCCTAATGTTTCGCCACGTATCAAATGCAGCCCACGGATCAAAGGCGACAGCTGAATCAAAATTTCCTGAGATAAAGCCGTCAGACAGAAAAAAAAAAGGAGGGGATCTTTGTTCCCGCCCGAGCTGCGATGATCCCCTCGATGCGTCTGCCGGGTGCCGTGCCTGATGCCGTGCATCGGGGAAAATAACAGATTAAATGACAAACCCAGGATTGAGCAATACCCCGTCTTACTCACCCCTCTACGCACAATGTTTGTGATTTATTGTTTATTACGGCTCAGCGGGCTAACCCTCTCTGACTTGTGTTCTTCTTTCTCCTCTCCGTGCTCATGGCACCAGTTTTTCCCTACGTTCAAATGATGTCCCTGTGCGGCACTTACCGATTTTATCAATCAATCAATCAATCAATGTTTATTTATATAGCCCCAAATCACAAATGTCTCAAAGGGCTGCACAAATCATTACGACTACAACATCCTCGGAAGAACCCACAAAAGGGCAAGGAAAACTCACACCCAGTGGGCAGGGAGAATTCACATCCAGTGGGACGCCAGTGACAATGCTGACTATGAGAAACCTTGGAGAGGACCTCAGATGTGGGCAACCCCCCCCCTCTAGGGGACCGAAAGCAATGGATGTCGAGCGGGTCTAACATGATACTGTGAAAGTTCATTCCATAGTGGCTCCAAGACAGCAGTGAGAGTCCCGTCCACAGGAAACCATCTCAAGCGGATCAGCAGCGTAGAGATGTCCCCAACCGATACAGGCGAGCGGTCCATCCTGGGTCTCGACTCTGGACAGTCAGTACTTCATCCATGGTCATCGGACCGGACCCCCTCCACAAGGGAGGGGGGGACATAGGAGAAAGAAAAGAAGCGGCAGATCAACTGGTCTAAAAAGGAGGTCTATTTAAAGGCTAGAGTATACAGATGAGTTTTAAGATGAGACTTAAATGCTTCTACTGCAGTTGCGCCACTATAGAGGCGCTGTATCGACAGCATCGCATCAGAAAGACATGAGACGTTGGGGCGGCATAGCTCGGTTGGTAGAGCGGCCGTGCCAGCAACTTGAGGGTTGCAGGTCCGATCCCCGCTTCCGCCATCCGAGTCACTGCCGTTGTGTCCTTGGGCAAGACACTTTACCCACCTGCTCCCAGTGCCACCCACACTGGTTTGAATGTAAAAATGAGATATTAGATATTAGGGACGGCGTGGCGCAGTGGGGAGAGTGGCCGTGCGCAACCCGAGCGTCCCTGGTTCAATTCCCACCTGGTACCAACCTCGTCACGTCCGTTGTGTCCTGAGCAAGACACTCCACCCTTGCTCCTGATGGGTGCTGGTTGGCGCCTTGCATGGCAGCTCCCTCCATCAGTGTGTGAATGTGTGTGTGAATGTGGAAGTAGTGTCAAAGCGCTTTGAGTACCTTGAAGGTAGAAAAGCGCTATACAAGTACAACCCATTTATATTGGGTTTCACTATGTAAAGCGCTTTGAGTCATTAGAGAAAGAGCGCTATATAAATATAATTCACTTCACTTCACTTCACATGAAGCAAAACTACCGAAGAAGAAACGGATCGAATCGTGTTGGTTCCCGCTACTTGGTGCATCAGAATCAGAAATACTTTGCTAATCCCTGAGAGGAAATTAAGATTGTCAGAAAAATTGTATGTAAATGATCAAAAAAAAACCTTCCCATTTCTCAGAGTTCCCAGTGAACAGACAAAAGCTGCACCGAGTCAAAAGGCTTGGAAAATTCCGCTGTGTATGATGGGCGGAGACGGGGGAGGGGGTTATCTATTGTCATCCAAGATCTGCCCAAGCTCGATCCAGGACCAGTCGAAGCCGCAGGCATCTTTTTCTTTTGTGTTAAAGTGGCCGAAAAAAATGGCTGTTCACATACCCCCCCATTCCTTTAGAAACGGGAAAGTCCGAATAAAAAGAGGTGGCGTGTAATCTTTCGCCAGAGCGTGCTGGGACACTGTACAAGGGTGCAGTGTGAATGGTAAATGAGTTTGACTTGTATAGCGCTTTTCTACCTTTTCTAAAGGAACTCAAAGCGCTTTGACACTACTTCCACATTCACACACTGATGGCGGGAGCTGCCATGCAAGGTCCTAACTACGACCCATCAGGAGCAAGGGTGAAGCGTCTTGCTCAAGGACACAACGGACGTGACGAGGATGGTAGAAGGTGGGGGAATTGAACCAGTAACCCCTCAGATTGCTGGCACGGCGCACTCTCCCGACTTCGCCACGCCTTCCCCTAGTGTGCGGGCGTGTCTCCACAAATTGAGCCGAATTGAATTCTGTCTCTGTTTAATTCTTTGCTTCTTGTCTTGTTTAATAGATGTCATACGTTTTTGAACCCGACAAAGATTTTCAACGCTATCCCATTCAAGATCAGACAAACATTGCAGGGAGACAGAACAGGATCGCTGACGGGTCTGCAAACTTCCGGCGCCCCTTACAAAAAAGGTGAGAAACAGGTAAAGTAGAAGCATTTAAGTCTCATCTTAAAACTCATCTGTATACTCTAGCCTTTAAATAGACCTCCTTTTTAGACCAGTTGATCTGCCGCTTCTTTTCTTTCTCCTATGTCCCCCCCTCCCTTGTGGAGGGGGTCCGGTCCGATGACCATAGATGAAGTACTGACTGTCCAGAGTCGAGACCCAGGATGGACCGCTCGTCGGGACCCAGGATGGACCGCTCGCCTGTATCGGTTGGGGACATCTCTACGCTGCTGATCCGCTTGAGATGGTTTCCTGTGGACGGGACTCTCACTGCTGTCTTGGAGCCACTATAGATTGAACTTTCACAGTATCATGTTAGACCCGCTCGACATCCATTGCTTTCGGTCCCCTAGAGGGGGGGGGGTTGCCCACATCTGAGGTCCTCTCCAAGGTTTCTCATAGTCAGCATTGTCGCTGGCGTCCCACTGGATGTGAATTCTCCCTGCCCACTGGGTGTGAGTTTTCCTTGCCCTTTTGTGGGTTCTTCCGAGGATGTTGTAGTCGTAATGATTTGTGCAGTCCTTTGAGACATTTGTGATTTGGGGCTATATAAATAAATATTGATTGATTGATTGATTAAAGGATGGGGGTGGGAGGTAAAGACAAATATTCAGTCCAAAACTGGGACCCCGGAGTCCAGACTGGGACCAAAAACCTCATAGCCATAGCACACATAAGCATGTGTGTAAGAGGGAAACATCAAACATCAAAGAACACAAAGGACATTAAAGACATTAAAACAGCAGAGCTGATGCAACCAGCAATTTCTACATACAGCTACAAAAAAATTTAAAAAATACATATACACTGTGATGGCCTTTGTAGTGATCCAGGCTGGGGGGGGGGGGCCAGAGAACAGGAGCAGACCCAACAAAGCAACCGAGAGAGCCGACTCCACCCTCCGCCGCCCACTAATCCTCGACCAGTGACCAGTCCGCATGGATGAGCGAGGCTGCGTCTAAGGAGACCCGAGGTGTGCAGGTCCGATACCTGCTCATTCAGCCAAGACACTGTGAGGCCTGTCCGTCCCGCACCACCTGTCTCTTCATCCAGTCTCTCCAAACGGACTCTGGTGTGGCCAGACACCAAACAGCTGGTCTCGATGGCACAAAAGGCTCCCTGGAGGCAGATCCAGAAGTTCACAAAAAAGCCCAATAGAGGTCACGAAAGTGGCACCCGCTGGTCGCACAGTCCCAAAGGGTCCCAAAAAATCCACATGAAAACAAGAGGGAAACACCGGGAACATAAAAAGATGACACAAGAGAACAGAGCTCCTGCCACCACCAGCCACTAGAGCGGCGCCATAACGTTGACCGCAGTAACAAGTGGATTTCTGCCATAGCGACTTGTCCAGGGTGTACCCCGCCTTCCGCCTGAGATAGGATCCAGCTCTGGCAAACTTCTGGTTTAATTTTTGACCTCTCTTCTTGACAAAATTAGTGCAGTTCAGCAAAATGTGTTGGGAGACCGGGCTTTCTGCTTCGCTGCTCCCAGTCTGTGGAACGTGCTCTCTTTGACCACCTGAGGGCACCACAGACTGTGGATGCTTTTAAAAAAGGCTTAAAAACCCTTCTTTCTTTAAAAAGCCTTTTTTTTTTTTTTTTTTAGATGTATGCATTTTAGTTCTAGCTATTTGGCGGTTCCAGTTTTTATTTTTATTATCATTTTATTTTAAGTTTCTTTAATACACTTTAGCACCAACAGGTATGTGCACCAATCACTCTATCACGAAAAAAATAAGAGTTGTAGAAATTATTGGAAACTCAACCTCCAACCTCCGAGGACAAAGCCACAAACTATGGGAGACTGGGCTTTCCGCTGCGCCGCTCCCAGTCTGTGGAACGCCCTCCCTGACCACCTGAGGGCACCACAGACTGTGGATGCTTTTTAAAAAGGCTTGAAAACCCTTCTTTTTTAAAAAGTTTTTTTTTAGATATATGCATTCTAGTTCTAGCTATTTGGCGGTTCCAGTTTTTATTTTTATTATCATTTTATTTTAAGTTTTTTTAATACACTCTAGCACCAACAAGTATGTGCACCAATCACTCCACCGCGAAAAAAAAACAAAAATTGTAGAAATTATTTGGAACTCAACCTCCAACCTCAGAGGACAAAGCCTCAAATTATGGGACACCGGGCTTTCCGCTCCGCCACTCTCAGGTTGTGGAACGCTCTCCCTGACCACCTCGGGGCACCACAGACTGTGGATGGTTTTAAAAAAGGCTTAAAACCCCTTCTTTTTAAAAAGGCCTTTTTTTTTTATAGATATTTGCATACTAGTTCTAGCTAATTGGCTGTTCCAGTTTTTATTTTTGTTATAATTTTATGTTAAGTTTTTTTAATACACTCTAGCACCAACAAGTATGTGCACCAATCACTCCATCATGAAAAAAATAAGAGTTGTAGAAATTATTGGAAACTCAACCTCCAACCTCAGAAGACAAAGCCACAAACTATGGGAGACCGGGCTTTCCGCTCCGCCACTCCCAGTCTGTGGAACGCTCTCCCTGACCACCTGAGGGCACCACAGACTGTGGATGCTTTTAAAAAAGGCTTAAAAGCCCTTTTTTTTTTTTTTAAAAAGCCTTTTTTTTTTTTTAGATGTTTGCATTCTAGTTCTAGCTATTTGGCGGCTCCAGTTTTTATTTTTATTATCATTTTATTTTAAGTTTTTTTTAATACACTCTAGCACCAACAAGTATGTGCACCAATCACTCCACCGCGAAAAAAAAAAAAAAGTTGTAGAAATTATTTGGAACTCAACCTCCAACATCCGAGGACAAAGCCTCAAATTATGGGACACCGGGCTTTCCGCTCCGCCACTCTCAGTCTGTGGAACGCTCTCCCTGACCACCTGGGGGCACCACAGACTGTGGATGCTTTTAAAAAAGGCTTAAAAACCCTTCTTTTTAAAAAGGCCTTTTTTTTAAATAGATATTTGCATACTAGTTCTAGCTAATTGGCTGTTCCAGTTTTTATTTTTGTTATAATTTTATGTTAAGTTTTTTTAATACACTCTAGCACCAACAAGTATGTGCACCAATCACTCCATCATGAAAAAAATAAGAGTTGTAGAAATTATTGGAAACTCAACCTCCAACCTCAGAAGACAAAGCCACAAACTATGGGAGACCGGGCTTTCCGCTCCGCCACTCCCAGTCTGTGGAACGCTCTCCCTGACCACCTGAGGGCACCACAGACTGTGGATGCTTTTAAAAAAGGCATAAAAACCCTTCTTTTTTAAAAAGCCTTTTTTTTTTAGATATATGCATTCTAGTTCTAGCTATTTGGCTTTTCCCAATCACAAAAAAAATAAGAGTTGTAAAAATTATTGGAAACTCAAGACAGCCATGACATTGTGTTCATTACAAGTGCATGTAAACTTTTGACCGCGACTGTATATACATTCCTTTTAAACTTTAATACTATCCATTTTTGCAAGGAACATAGTATATTATCACACTTCCCGAACATTTGTAGTCTAAAAAAATTAAAAAATATTAAAGCCAACTAACCATCACATTAATAAAAATGACAATACCTTTTACGGTGTTTTTTCCAGTATATTATTGTAAATTGAAAAAAAAAAAAAAATTAAAAATATTCCGTAAAAATTCTGCCGCATGGTCAGGATTGTACCACCTCCGCCTCAACTTGAGCAATTTTCACCATGGCTACAAATCATCATCGCTCCGGCCAGGTGTTGCGTCCAGCTGAGTCCACCCCGAGACGAGCGCATGCTCCCCCATCCTGGAGCTCGCATTACGGCGGTTTGGGCGTGTGTGCGAGCGCCAGCGGGAAGCCAATTTAAAGTTCAGAATTGCCGCGGGTGGCCTTAGCACCGCGAGGTTAATCCAGGGACGGTATATGGAGTCCACTTGCACGCAGGAGCGGGCGTGCGACGGTATGCAGGGGCACGCAGACTTGATGCCGGATAGAGAAAGAAAAGCATTTTCCTGACCTCCGCATCAAAAAGACAAAGAAAAAGGCACGCAAAAAGGCCGCCGGCAGAGGTGAAAGGGTCCCAAGTACTGTGGGAGAATATTTCCTGCCAAACACGCATCTCCCAAATTGCCTGAGTGTGAGCTTTGAGAACTGTAAATCCCAACCTATAAGACGCTACTTTTTTCCTACGCTTCGAACTCAGCGGTTCATAATACGGTGCAGGTAATTTATAGGTGTTTCTTTGCAAATCGTTTTTAAAAATCAAGCAAATACACTGAATAGGTGTGTTGTTGTTAGTGCAATGGCGCCATCTTTTGGAAGAGTTCCGTCACTGCAGGTGCATTGCACTTTTATTTCGACTGCGCTATCCCCCAAATTGCCTGAGTATGAGCCCTCAGTACTGTAAATCCCGGATTATAAATCGCTACTTTTTTCCTACGCTTCGAACTCAGCGGTTCATAATACGGTGCAGGTAATTTATAGGTGTTTCTTTGCAAATCGTTTTTAAAAATCAAGCAAACACACTGAATAGGTGTGTTGTTGTTTGTGCAATGGCGCCATCTTTTGGAAGAGTTCCCTCACTGCAGGTGCATTGCACTTTTATTTCGACTGGGCTATCCCCCAAATTGCCTGAGTATGAGCTTTGAGAACTGTAAATCCCAACCTATAAGACGCTACTTTTTTCCTACGCTTCGAACTCAGCGGTTCATAATACGGTGCAGGTAATTTATAGGTGTTTCTTTGCAAATCGTTTTTTAAAAATCAAGCAAATACACTGAACAGGTGTGTTGTTGTTTGTGCAATGGCGCCATCTTTTGGAAGAGTTCCCTCACTGCAGGTGCATTGCACTTTTATTTCGACTGCGCTATCCCCCAAATTGCCTGAGTATGAGCTTTGAGAACTGTAAATCCCAACCTATAAGACGCTACTTTTTTCCTACGCTTCGAACTCAGCGGTTCATAATACGGTGCAGGTAATTTATAGGTGTTTCTTTGCAAATCGTTTTTAAAAATCAAGCAAATACACTGAACAGGTGTGTTATTGTTTGTGCTATGGCGCCATCTTTTGGAAGAGTTCCCTCACTGCAGGTGCATTGCACTTTTATTTCGACTGCGCTATCCCCCAAATTGCCCGAGTATGAGCCCTCAGTACTGTAAATCCCAACCTATAAGACGCTACTTTTTTCCTACGCTTCGAACTCAGCGGTTCATAATACGGTGCAGGTAATTTATAGGTGTTTCTTTGCAAATCGTTTTTAAAAATCAAGCAAACACACTGAATAGGTGTGTTGTTGTTTGTGCAACGGCGCCATCTTTTGGAAGAGTTCCCTCACTGCAGGTGCATTGCACTTTTATTTCGACTGCGCTATCCCCCAAATTGCCTGAGTATGAGCCCTCAGTACTGTAAATCCCGGATTATAAATCGCTACTTTTTTCCTACGCTTCGAACTCAGCGGTTCATAATACGGTGCAGGTAATTTATAGGTGTTTCTTTGCAAATCGTTTTTTAAAAATCAAGCAAATACACTGAATAGGTGTGTTGTTGTTTGTGCTATGGCGCCATCTTTTGGAAGAGTTCCCTCACTGCAGGTGCATTGCACTTTTATTTCGACTGCGCTATCCCCCAAATTGCCTGAGTATGAGCTTTGAGAACTGCAAATCCCAACCTATAAGACACTACTTTTTTCCTACGCTTCGAACTCAGCGGTTCATAATACGGTGCAGGTAATTTATAGGTGTTTCTTTGCAAATCGTTTTTTAAAAATCAAGCAAACACACTGAATAGGTGTGTTATTGTTTGTGCAATGGCGCCATCTTTTGGAAGAGTTCCCTCACTGCAGGTGCATTGCACTTTTATTTCGACTGCGCTATCCCCCAAATTGCCCGAGTATGAGCCCTCAGTACTGTAAATCCCGCACTACAAGCCTCTACTTTTTTCCTACGCTTTGATCTATGCAGTTCATAAAAAAGGAGTGGCTAATTAATTAAATTTTCTTTGCAAATAGTTGAAATTGAAACAAGCAAATACACTGAATAGGTGTGTTGTTGTTTGTGCTATGGCGCCATCTTTTTGAAGAGTTCCCTCAGTGTAGTTTAGTTGAAGTTCCATTCCGTCTTCTAGTCCATAGCGTTTCTACTCGTTTGAGTTCTTTATTCATTGCTCCAAGCAACGTTAGTAAGTTTAACAATATAACTAAAACATGTCGTACTTATTGTAGTAGTGTTTCTATGCATATTTGTACGTGCTACCGTAATGTGATGATGCTAACGTTGTTAGCGATAGCTTATATGCTAACACATTTACAAATGTCTGTGTTAGTATTATTCTTTTTGTATGGTTTCAGTTTCACAAATTCCATAGTATGACGTCACTGTTGAGTTATTGAGTCTGTTTAGAGCAGGATCAGGACCGCGAACAGGTTTTAGACGGCCCGCGAGGTGAGTTTTTTGCTAAGTATAAAAATTAACCTGACATTTTTTTATGAAAGAAACTGCTGTTCTAAATGTGTCCACTAGATGTCGCAATAGCAATTATTTGTATCTTTGGTTTAGAGATTGAGAGCCAGCTTCCGCAGCGATGACTTCTGTTTTGTTTGATCCGCAGTTTTACTGCCCTGTCACAGACACCGTTTGGAAACAATTAAGGTATGAAAAAAAAGAAGATTTCCAAATTATTTCTGTGTAGATACCTCACTCCAAAATGTATAAATCTGCGAGTTATAGTTTGGTGCGGCTAATATGTAAACAAGTGGATTTCTAAATTAAACGGAGGGATCACTGGACTCTTATAGAAGACTCCAGACTGTGATGCGCCCCTGATCTAAAATGTGTTCGACACCCCTGGTTTACAGATGGGATGACTTCTGTTTTGTTTGAACCGCCGTTTTACTGCCCTGTCACAGAGACCGTTTGGAAACAATTTAAGGTATGAAAAAAAAAAGATTTACAAATTATTTCTGTGAAGATACCTCACTCCACAATGTATAAAACTGTGGCTTATAGTCCGGTACGGCTACTATGTAAACAAGTAGATTTCTGCATTAAACGGAGGGATCACTGGACTCCTATAGAACACTCCAGACTGTGCTGTGCCCCTGATCTAAAATGTGTTCGACACCCCTGGTTTAGAGTTAGGATGACTTCTGTTTTGATTGATCCGCCGTTTTACTGCCCTGTCACAGACACTGTTCTGTAACAATTAAAATATGAAAAAAAAGATTTACAAATTATTTCTGTGTAGATACCTCACTCCACAGCGTATAAATTTGCGGCTTATAGTCTGGTGCGGCTAATGTGGAAACAAGTGGATTTCTGCATTAAACGGAGGGATCACTGGACTCCTATAAAACACTCCAGACTGTGCTGCGCCCCCGATCTAAAATGGGTTTGACACCCCTGGTTTAGAGATGGGATGACTTCTGTTTTTTTGATCCGCCGTTTTACTGCCCTGTCACACACACCGTTTGGAAACAATTAAAGTATGAAAAAAAAAAGTGTTCTAAATTATTTATGTGTAGATACCTCACTCCACAATGTATAAAACTCTGGCTTGTAGTCCGGTGCGGCTTATAAGTAAACAAGAGGACTTCTGCATTAAACGGAGGGATAACTTGACTCCTATAGAAGACTCCAGACTGTGCTGTGCCCCCGATCTAAAATGTGTTCGTCACCCCTGGTTTAGAGATGGGATGACTTGTGTTTTCTTTGATCCGCCATTTTACTGCCCTGTAACAGACACCGTTTGGAAACAAGGTATGAAAAAAAAAAAAAAAACATTTCCAAATTATTTCTGTGTAGATACCTCACTCCAAAATGTATAAATCTGCGACTTATAGTTCGGTGCGGCTAATATGTAAACAAGTGGATTTCTAAATTAAACGGAGGGATGACTGGACTCCTATAGAACACTCCAGACTGTGATGGGTCCCTGATCTAAAATGTGTTCGACACCCCTGGTTTAGAGATGGGATGACTTCTGTTTTGTTTGATCCGCCGTTTTACTGACCTGTCACAGACACCGTTTGGAAACAATTAAAGTATGAAAAATAAAAAGAGTTCTAAATTATTTATGTGTAGAAACCTCACTCCACAATGTATAAAACTCTGGCTTATAGTCCGGTACGGCTACTATGTAAACAAGTAGATTTCTGCATTAAACGGAGGGATCACTGGACTCCTATAGAAGACTCCAGACTGTGCTGTGTCCCCGATCTAAAATGTGTTCGTCACCCCTGGTTTAGAGATGGGATGACTTGTGTTTTGTTTGATCCGCCATTTTACTGCCCTGTAACAGACACCGTTTGGAAACAAGGTATGAAAAAAAAAAAAAAAACATTTCCAAATTATTTCTGTGTAGATACCTCACTCCAAAATGTATAAATCTGCGACTTATAGTTCGGTGCGGCTAATATGTAAACAAGTGGATTTCTAAATTAAACGGAGGGATCACTGGACTCCTATAGAACACTCCAGACTGTGATGGGCCCCTGATCTAAAATGTGTTCGACACCCCTGGTTTAGAGATGGGATGACTTCTGTTTTGTTTGATCCGCCGTTTTACTGACCTGTCACAGACACCGTTTGGAAACAATTAAGGTATGGAAAAAAAAAAGAGTTCTAAATGATTTATGTGTAGATACCTCACTCCACAATGTATAAAACTCTGGCTTATAGTCCAGTACGGCTACTATGTAAACAAGTAGATTTCTGCATTAAACGGAGGGATCACTGGACTCCTATAGAAGACTCCAGACTGTGCTGTGCCCCCGATCTAAAATGTGTTCGTCACCCCTGGTTTAGAGATGGGATGACTTGTGTTTTGTTTGATCCGCCATTTTACTGCCCTGTAACAGACACCGTTTGGAAACAAGGTATGAAAAAAAAAAAAGATTTCCAAATTATTTCTGTGTAGATACCTCACTCCAAAATGTATAAATCTGCGACTTATAGTTCGGTGCGGCTAATATGTAAACAAGTGGATTTCTAAATTAAACGGAGGGATCACTGGACTCCTATAGAACACTCCAGACTGTGATGGGCCCCTGGTCTAAAATGTGTTCGACACCCCTGGTTTAGAGATGGGATGACTTCTGTTTTGTTTGATCCGCCGTTTTACTGACCTGTCACAGACACCGTTTGGAAACAATTAAGGTATGGAAAAAAAAAAGAGTTCTAAGTGATTTATGTGTAGATACCTCACTCCACAATGTATAAAACTGTGGCTTATAGCAAACAAGTGGATTTCTGCATCAAACGGAGGGATCACTGGACTCCTGTAGAAAATTCCAGACTGTGCAAGTGAACAAATTTAGAAGTGTTAGCTTCGTTTTCAGCCCTTTCTGACTAATTATAATAGATCGATTCATTGAAGAATCTATTAGAAGTTTGCATAGGCACATATTTTGTTTTTCCCCCCTCTTCTTTTTATATACTTGTGCGCTCGATAGACCGGGGAGAAAAAAAAGGTAAATCAAAGCTCAGTGAAGATAAACGGCACACTTTGGGAATCAAAATCAAAATGGAATTTCATGCCCTTTTCACACATCCCAGCTTGAGGAAGACAGCTGTCTGTGTCAAAGCCGAAGCCGACGTATTTCGTTCGAACAATCTATCCAAATCAAGTCTTTTGACTCGTCCTCGCCGTTTCCCTGAGTCCGGTGAGGGCGAGCCAATGCAAATGCTAATGACGCCTCCCGGTTATCTCTCAGAAGGAAGCCCCCGACCCCTGTCAGATTTTTTTTTACGAAATTGGGTCCTGGCGGACGCGAGTGTAACGCGTCTTCGCCGCGTAATCCGAAGCACAACTCTTAAGATTTCGCGAGCGCATCCAGATATACTGGAGGCGCACTTTGTTATCCCGGGGTTCGGCTGAAACGGAGTTGGGAAATTGCCGACTTATCTCTGCAAAAAAGTGGAAGGGTGAGCGTCTGTTGTCGATTTAAAAAAAATAAAGTTTGAGAGATTCGAGCTGATCGCGGGTTTCAAGGAATTTTTTTTTCGTTGAATCGAGCACACTTGGTGGAAGTCTTCAAAGTATTTCATAAAGTGGAGCGACAAGGAAGAAGGTCTTTGGTTCTTCCTTAATGTCCAAAAATATGCACACGTTTTTACAAACCCTGTTTCGATATGAGTTGGGAAATTGTGTTAGATGTAAATATAAACGGAATACAATGATTTGCAAATCCTTTTCAACCCATATTTAGTTGAATGCACTACAAAGACAAGATATTTGATGTTCAAACTCATAAAAAAATAATTAACTTAGAAATTCATGGCTGCAACAGGTGCCAACGTAGTTGGGAAAGGGCATGTTCACCACTGTTTTACATCACCTTTTCTTTTAACAACACTCAAAAAACGTTTGGGAACTGAGGAAACTAATTGTTGAAGCTTTGAAAGTGGAATTCTTTCCCATTCTTGTTTTAGTTAGCGCTTCAGTCCTTCAACAGTCCGCTGTTGTATTTTACGCTTCATAATGCGCCACACATTTTCCATGGGAGACAGG
This sequence comes from Nerophis ophidion, assembly GCF_033978795.1. Taxonomy (NCBI): domain Eukaryota; kingdom Metazoa; phylum Chordata; class Actinopteri; order Syngnathiformes; family Syngnathidae; genus Nerophis; species Nerophis ophidion. The sequence goes on from NC_084638.1 coordinate 4,364,697, forward strand.
TCTGGACTGCAGGCAGGCCAGGAAGGTACCCGCAGTCTTTTTTTTACAAAGCTACACTGTTGTAAAACGTGCTGAATGTGGCTTGGCATTGTCTTGCTGAAATAAGCAGGGGCGTCCATGAAAAAGACGGCGCTTAGATGGCAGCATATGTTCCAAAACCTTTCAGCATTAATGGTGCCTTCACAGATGTGTAAGTTACCCATGCCTTGGGCACTAATACACCCCCATACCATCACACATGCTGGCTTTTGAACTTTACGTCGATAACAGTCTGGATGGTTCGCTTCATCTTTGTTCCGGATGACACAATGTCGAATATTTCCAAAAACAATTTGAAATGTGGACTCGTCAGACCACAAAACACTTATCCACTTTGCATCAATCCATCTTAGATGATCTCGGGCCCAGAGAAGCCAGAGGCGTTTCTGGGTGTTGTTGATAAATGACTTCTGCTTTGCATAATCAAGTTTTAACTTGCACTTGTAGCATATTCAACTGAATATGTGTTGAAAATGATTTGCAAATCATTGTGTTCTGTTTATATTTACATCCAACACAATTTCCTAACTCATATGGAAACAGGGTTTGTAAGATGTTGAGTTGTCCAAAAGAAGGCAAAATGGCTGAAGTATGCAACGATTAATCGATTAAATTGATAATAAAATAAAAAAAGCTTTATAATACAGTTGCTTCGGTTAATTATTTAATGAGTCTAACTACCGTATTTTCCGGACCACACGGCGCACAGGATTAGGGCTGGGTGATACAAACCAATAATGATACAATATAACTAAAACAAGTTTTAGTTACGTTGTAAGTAGAGATGTCCGATTATATCGGACTGCCGATATCATCGGCCGATAAATGCTTTAAAATGTAATATCGGAAATTTTCAGTATCTGTTTCATCCATCCATCTTCTTCCACTTATCCGAGGTCGGGTCGCGGGGGCAACAGCCTAAGCAAAGAAGCCCAGACTTCCCTCTTTCAAATTTCAAATTCATGACTTTTTAAAACGTTGCTATGTACACGGACGTATGGAGAACTACAGAGCGCCAATAAACCTTATAGGCACTGCCTTTGCGTGCCGGCCCAGTCACATAACATCTACGGCTTTTCAAACACACAAGTGAATGCAAGGCATACTTGGTCAACAGCCATACAGGTCACACTAATGGTGGCCGTATAAACAACTTTATAACTGTCAAAAATATGCGCCACGCCAAACAGGAACGACAAACACATTTCGGGAGAACATCCGCACCGTAACACAACAATAAACACGACAGAACAAATACCCAGAACCCCTTGCAGCACTAACTCTTCCGGGACGCCACAATATACACCCCCCCAACCTCAACCTCCTCATGCACTCTCAGGGAGAGCACGTCCCAAGCTGCTGCTTTGAGGCATGTTAAAAAATATGTATAAAATAAATAATAAATAAATACATTAAAAAAAATATATATATATATATATATATAAAAAATTTTATTGGCATTTTTTTCAATAACTTGAGTTGATTTATTTTGGAAAACCGTGTTACATTGGGGGCATCACAACAAAATTAGGCATAATAATGTGTGAATTCCACGACTGTATATATCGGTATCGGTTGATATCGGAATCGGTAATTAAGAGTTAGACAATATCGGAATATCGGATATCGGCAAAAAAAAGCCATTATCGGACATCTCTAATTGTTCAACTTGGAGTGATTAATGAATGATCCATACAAATAGAACGCAATGGACGGTTAGAAGACTGACAATTGTACTTCCGGTTAAAAACTCTCGTTAAAACAAAAAGGCAATGTAGCGGTACATCCAAAAGATGGCGCCGTAGCACAAAAAAAAAAATCACACCCCTATTCAGTGTATTTGCTTGTTTTTTTGTTTTTGTTTTTTATACTATTTGCATAGAAACATCCATAAATTAGCTGCACCGTTTTATAACCTGCAGGGTTCAAAGCATGGGGAAAAAAGTAGCGGTTTTGGCATTTTTTTTTACTCCTTTTAAACAAATAGGCCGGATGGAATGGAAATAATTATTTTTCTGCTTGCCATGCGGTTGAAATTTTATAAAGTTTTATCAAACAATTCCTCGGAGAACAGTAGATGCCGTATTTCCTTGAATCGCCGCCGGGCATATAGTATGCGCCTGACTTGAATTACTGCCGGGTCAAACTCGTCACGTCACGAGTGACACTTCCCCCGTCATCATTTTCAAAATGGAGGAGGCTGATTTCAATCATTTGAAATCGCATAAAGGGAAGAAGATTAAGAGCTATTCAGTAGGATTTAAGGTCCAATCTATTGAATACCGGTATGCTAAAAAGAACAGTGAGCAGCTATATTTTATTAATATACCTGTGGAGCCGACCGTCCGACAGACAGGTAGGAGACGGCGAGCGAGCGTAGAGGAGGAACGGAAGAGCGACCTGGACTGAGGTTTTATTGAAAAATAAACAAAGTCAAACTGCTCAAGCCATGTCCTTCCTTGGCGGTCCTGGGAACCCGCGAGACGACGGCTTGAGACCGTCACAATATTGTAGCTGCGTGTGTCAAATATGAGTCATTAAATGACTCCCGCCTCCTGGTGGTAGAGGGCGCTAGTGATCCTTCTTGCTGCAGAAGAAGTGAAAAGAGTGACGAGAAT
>NC_084638.1:4372353-4392353 GCF_033978795.1 Nerophis ophidion
TAATAGTGTGAGAGTCCAGTCCATAGCGGATCTAACATAATAGTGTGAGAGTCCAGTCCATAGCGGATCTAACATAATAGTGTGAGAGTCCAGTCCATAGTGGATCTAACATAATAGTGTGAGAGTCCAGTCCATAGCGGATCTAACATAATAGTGTGAGAGTCCAGTCCATAGTGGATCTAACATAATAGTGTGAGAGTCCAGTCCATAGTGGATCTAACATAATAGTGTGAGAGTCCAGTCCATAGTGGATCTAACATAATAGTGTGAGAGTCCAGTCCATAGTGGATCTAACATAATAGTGTGAGAGTCCAGTCCATAGTGGATCTAACATAATAGTGAGAGTCCAGTCCATAGTGGATCTAACATAATAGTGTGAGAGTCCAGTCCATAGTGGATCTAACATAATAGTGTGAGAGTCCAGTCCATAGTGGATCTAACATAACAGTGTGAGAGTCCAGTCCATAGTGGATCTAACATAATAGTGTGAGAGTCCAGTCCATAGTGGATCTAACATAATATTGTGAGAGTCCAGTCCATAGTGGATCTAACATAATATTGTGAGAGTCCAGTCCATAGTGGATCTAACATAATATTGTGAGAGTCCAGTCCATAGTGGATCTAACATAATAGTGTGAGAGTCCAGTCCATAGTGGATCTAACGTAATAGTGTGAGAGTCCAGTCCATAGTGGGTCTAACATAATTGTGTGAGAGTCCAGTCCATAGTGGATCTAACATAATAGTCATTGAGTTGTGCGACGTCAGGACCTAATTCGACAAATTGTCAGCCAAGTTTCAATGTCATGCACCTGTGGGGACTCCAGGTGCTGATTGTCGCCCTGATTATGACCTACACAGGTGTCCAAGCACGTGAGTCGATCACACCCTGCGGCGTGACCTGGTTTCAGGTGATTGGGACATTTTTTTATTATTTGTCCTCACTATTTCCATCATGCAGCAAAGGTACACCTGGGGGGTCTTTTTTTTATTTTTGTTACAAAGCGGCCGCCATGCAGCTGAGGCCTCAGCCGTAGATCCTCGCTTATGAGCCCTCGGGCGCAACGCCTCGTGCAAAGAGCCGAAATGAAGGGTGATGAAGTCTCTCCTTGCCTCGGGCGCCAAGCACTCAACTCCGGTACATAACGGCAAACATTTAGTATAAATACATCAGGGGGTCCCCAACCTTGTTTTTGCACCAGGGACCAGTTTGATTTAGGCATTAATGTCAAGGACCGGACTTCCAGGTGTGGCATTTAGTTATAGCAAATACAAACCCCGTTTCCATATGAGTTGGGAAATAGTGTTAGATGTAAATATAAACAGAATACAATGATTTGCAAATCACTTTCAACCCATATTCAGTTGAATATGCTACAAAGACAACATATTTGATGGCCGCCTCCGCTTGGGATGGTTTCCTGCTGGCTCCGCTGTGAACGGGACTCTCGCTGCTGTGTCTTGGATCCTCTTTGGACTGGACTCTCGCGACTGTGTTGGATCCATTGTGGATTGAACTTTCACAGTATCATGTTAGACCCGCTCGACATCCATTGCTTTCCTCCTCTCCAAGGTTCTCATAGTCATCATTGTCACCGACGTCCCACTGGGTGTGAGTTTTTCCTTGCCCTTATGTGGGCCTACCGAGGATGTGGTGGTGGTTTGTGCAGCCCTTTGAGACACTAGTGATTTAGGGCTGTATAAGTAAACATTGATTGATTGATTGATTAAATCTGATAATTGCAAATAATCATTAACTTTAGAGTTTGATGCCAGCGAAACGTGACAAAAAAGTTGGGAAAGATGGCAATAAATACTGATAAAAAAAAAAGAGGAATGCTCATCAAACACTTATTAGGAACATCCCACAGGTGTGCAGGCTAATTGGGAACAGGTGGGTGCCATGATTGGGTATAAAAGCAGCTTCCATGCAATGCTAAGTAATTCACAAACAAGGATGGGGCCGAGGGTCACCAATTTGTAAGCAAATTGTCAAACAGTTTTAGAACAACATTTCTCAACGAGCTATTGCAGGGAATTTACCATCTACGGTCCGTAAAATCATCAGAGAATCTGGAGAAATCACTGCACGTAAGCGATGATATTACGGATCTTTGATCCCTCGGGCGGTACCGCATCAAAAAACCGACATCAGTGTGTAAAGGATATCACCACATGGGCTGAAGAACACTTCATAAAACCACTCTCAGTAGCTACAGTTGGTCGCTACATCTGTAAGTGCAAGTTAAAACCCTGCTATGCCAAGCCAAAGCTATTTATCAACAACACCCAGGAACGCCGCCGGCTATTTTGTCTTTGTAGCATATTGAACTGAATATGGGTTGAAAAGGATTTGCAAATCATTGTATTCCGTTTATATTTACATCTAACACAATTTCCCAACTCATATGGCAACGGGATTTGTAGTAGGGGTGTAACGGTACGTGTATTTGTATTGAAGCGTTTCGGTACAGGGGTTTCAGTTCGGTTCGGAGGTGTACCAAACGAGTTTCCACACGGACATATTAGGTAGCACACCGCACGTTGTGTAAACAATGCAGAGCGAGGCACGAAACCCGGCATGTTAGCAGCGACCGGGCTAGGACAACATGCAAAAGCCAGAGCTGGAGGACCCTTCTGCCTCGTTATCATCTCCCCTTCGGGAAAACTTCGGCTTCGCGGTGCGATACAACAATGGAGGACGGAGGTTTGCCGACATTGTTCGGCTGCAGTAGGGTACGCTTCTGCCAACACGTCAAACATGCTAACCCCTTTGAAGCGGCACCACCCCCAAATAAACCTCGCTTAAAGGAAGCGAAAGAGGAGCGTGTCTCAAACACTGCATTCAAGCAGCAATAACAAATGTTTTTATAGCAGCACATTTAAGACCATCCATCCATCTATTTTTCTACCGCTAATCCCGTTCGGGGTTGCGTTAAAACTAGATTTTGACCCACTTCTATGGTGGAAGAACAATGAGCCCATATATCCTCTTACTCCCAAGTTAGCCAGGCAGAGGGGGGAAAGAAACGTTAATCTGAGGCTGAATTGACTTAAAACTTTTTAATTTTGCACTTTGCACAAGTTGTGTCATTTTATTTCATCTGAGCAACAACTGGAGGCAGTTTAATGTTGATTAACGTGGACCCCGACTTAAATAGGTTGGAAAAACTTATTGGGGTGTTACCATTCAGTGGTCAATTGTACGGAATATGTGCTGTACTGTGCAATCTACTAATAAAAGTCTCAATCAATCCAAAAAAGCACTTTATATGTAGAAAGGTTTTGTTAAGAAACCATTCTGAGACTTATCTTATTTAGATTTTATTTTATACATGTTGATCACATTAACCCTGGCAATGGAGCCTGTGTGTTTATGTATTTTATGCCATTGTTTACAAATTTGGTAAATAAATAACCAAAACATGTATATTTTGTTGTTTTCTTACTGTACCGAAAATGAACCGAACCGTGACCTCAAAACCGAGGTACGTACCGAACCGAAATTTTTGGGTACCGTTACACCCCGAGGTAGAAGTAGTATTTTTTGGGGGGCTTTAATATTTAATATTTTATATTCCGGTGGGTTATAGTTGATACATCCCATTCCAGGACAAGAGCATGGGTATATAAAAAAGCTAGAAATACTTGACATTAGTTCCTATAGATTTTTGTGAATGACTATTTCGATTCTAAAAGTTAGTCATTCATATTTTGTGCAATGTTTCATGCGTAAATACACTAACTTTAGGCTTTTTTGGTCCATGTTTCCATGTGAAAATACATCCGTTATGGAGAACTATGCTTATTTTTTCTCCGTCAGCACAATTATTACATGCAACATTTTAGCATTTCTCCATACTCCTATGGTCACTTTGTTCCTGATCTGCCCTGATCTTAGGTCATCCGCCTGCCAGAGACTGCAGATGGAACAATCGGAAGTGGAAAGGGAACAAAAACAGAATGCTGGACGACAGCAAAGACTTACAGCGTGTGGAGCAGCGGACGGCGTCCACGAAGTACATCCGTACATGACAGGACAACAATGGCCACACAAAAAAGACAACTTAAATATTCTTGATTGCTAAAATAAAGCAGGTGCCGGGAATGGTGCTCAAAGGAAGACATGAAACTGCAACACCCGGAAAACCTACTTTGAGACAAGAGCTATAGTGATACATGGTTGGTTATGGTTTAAATTCATAGCTCCTTTAGTATAATCGTGCTCATTAATAGCCCAACTTAGTGTTTTTCAACCATTGTGCCGTGAAATACAGTCTGCTGTGCCGTGGAATGTAATTTTGCCTAATTGGGTAAAAATACTTTTAGAAAACCAGTAATTATAATCTGCAAATGTGCCGTTGTTGAGTGTTGGTGATGTCTATTTCTCGTCAGAGTAACCGTGTAATACTCTTCCATATCAGTAGGTGGCAGCCGGTAGCTAATTGCTTTGTAGATGTCGGGAACAAGTCGTGAGAGACGACGATCGTTTGTCGTGATCACAATATGCAGGCGACAGCGGTAGGCAAAGTGAAGGTAAAAAAAGGGATCTAATGCTTAATCCAAAAATAAACAAAACGCGAGTGCCCTTAAGGAAAAATATTAAAGTTTTGGAATGGCTATGCAGAACAAAACTAAAACTGAACTGGCTACAAAGTAAAGAAAGACAGAATGCTGGACGACAGCAAAGACTTACAGCGTGTGGAGCAGCGGACGGCGTCCACAAAGTACATCCGTACATGAAAACAATAGCCACACCAAAAAAGACAACTTAAATATTCTTGATTGCTAAAACAAAGCAGGAGCGGGGAATGGCGCTCAAAGGAAGACATGAAACTGCAACACCCGGACAACCTACTTTGAGACAAGAGCTATAGTGATGCGACGACGACTTTTTATTGTCTACCGAGTGTCATTTTTTTATTTTTTTCAGCCGGTGGTGTGCCTTAGGGATTTTTTTCAATCAAAAATGTTTGAAAAACACCACCCAGTAGGACGTGTGCACCTACAGCAGCACCCTGGTTAAAGACTGCTGTTTTTAAAAGTGACTACCAGCAATAAAATGGGCTTTTTTTTAATAGCTCCTATAGTTAAAGTTAAAGATAAAGTACCAATGATTGTCACACACACTCTTGGTGTGGCGAAATTATTCTCTGCATTTGACCCATCACCCTTGGTCACCCCCTGGGAGGTGAGGGGAGCAGTGGGCAGCAGCGGTGCCGCGCCCGGGAATCATATGTGGTGATTTATCCCCCAATTCCATCCCTTGATGCTGAGTGCCAAGGAGGAAAGGAAAGAGTCCCATTTTTATAGTCTTTGGTATGACTCGGCCGGGATTTGAACTCACAACCTACCTATCTCAGTATAATTGTGCTCGGCAGAACGGAACTAAAGATGTACCGGCTACAAAGTCAACAAAAAAAGAATGCTGGACGACAGCAAAGACTTACAGCGTGTGGAGCAGCGGACGGCGTCCACAAAGTACATCCCTACATAACAATGGCCACACAAAAAAAGATAACTTAAATATTCTTGATTGCTAAAGAACAGCAGGTGCGGGGAATGGCGCTCAAAGGAAGACATGAAACTGCAACACCCGGACAACCTACTTTGAGACAAGAGCTATACTGATGCGACGACGACTTTTTATTGTCTACTGAGTGTCATTTTTTAATTTTTTTCAGCCGGTGGTGTGCCTTAGGGATTTTTTTTCAATCAAAAATGTTTGAAAAACACCACCCAGTAGGACGTGTGCACCTACCTGGTTAAAGACTGCTGTTTTTAAAAGTGACTACCAGCAATAAAATTGGCTTTTTTTTAATAGCTCCTATAGTTAAAGTTAAAGATAAAACACCAATGATTGTCACACACACTCTTGGTGTGGCGAAATTATTCTCTGCATTTGACCCATCACCCTTGATCACCCCCTGGGAGGTGAGGGGAGCAGTGGGCACCAGCGGTGCCGCGCCCGGGAATCATATGTGGTGATTTGACCCCCAATTCCATCCCTTGATGCTGAGTGCCAAGGAGGAAAGGAAAGAGTCCCATTTTTATAGTCTTTGGTATGACTCGGATGGGATTTGAACTCACAACCTACTTATCTCAGTATAATTGTGCTCGGCAGAACAGAACTAAAGATGTACCGGCTACAAAGTCAACAAAAAAAGAATGCTGGATGACAGCAAAGACTTACAGCGAGTGGAGCAGCGGACGGCGTCCACAAAGTACATCCCTACATGAAATAACAATGGCCACACTAAAAAAGATAACCTAAATATTCTTGATTACTAAAACAAGGCAGCTGTGGGGAATAGCGCCTCAAAAAGGACATGAAACTGCAACACCCGGACAACCTACTTTGAGACAAGAGCTATACTGATGCATTTGGCTATGGTTTTAATTCATATCCAACAACTGCGACGACGACTTTTTATTGTCTACTGAGAGTCATTTTTTTATTTTTTTCAGCCGGTGGTGTGCCTTAGGCATTTTTTTCAATCAAAAATGTTTGAAAAACACCACCCAGTAGGACGTGTGCACCTACAGCAGCACCCTGGTTAAAGACTGCTGTTTTTAAAAGTGACTACCAGCAATAAAATAGGCGATTTTTAATAGCTCCTATAGTATAATCGTGTTCATTAATAGCCAAACTCAGTGTTTTTCAACCATTGTGCCGTGAAATACAAAGTCAACAAAAACAGAATGCTGGACGACAGCAAAGACTTACAGCGTGTGGAGCAGCAGATGGCGTCCACAAAGTACATCCCTACATAACAATGGCCACACAAAAAAAGATGACATAAATCTTCTTGATTGCTAAAGAAAAGCAGCTGTGGGGAATGGCGCCTCAAAAAGGACATGAAACTGCAACACCTGGACAACCTACTTTTAGACAAGAGCTATAGTGACTTTTTATTGTCTACTGAGTGTCATTTTTTTATTTTTTTCAGCCGGTGGTGTGCCTTAGGGATTTTTTTTCAATCAAAAATGTTTGAAAAACACCACCCAGTAGGACGTGTGCACCTACAGCAGCACCCTGGTTAAAGACTGCTGTTTTTAAAAGTGACTACCAGCAATGAAATAGGTGTTTTTTTAAATAGCTCCTATAGTATAATCATGCTCATTAATAGCCTAACTCAGTGTTTTTCAACCATTGAGCCGTGAAATACAGTCTGATGTGCAGTGGAATGTAATTTTGCCTAATTGGGTTAAAAATATTTTTAGAAAACCAGTAATTATAATCTGCAAATGTGCCGTTTTTGACGTCAGAGTAACCGTGTAATACTCTTCCATATCAGTAGGTGGCAGCCGGTAGCTAATTGCTTTGTAGATGTCGGGAACAAGTCGTGAGAGACGACGATCGTTTGTCGTGATCACAATATGCAGGCGACAGCGGAAGGCAAAGTGAAGGTAAAAAAAGGGATCTAATGCTTAATCCAAAAATAAACAAAACGCGAGTGCCCTTAAGGAAAAATATTAAAGTTTTGGGAACAAAACTAAAACTGAACTGGCTACAAAGTAAAGAAAAACAGAATGCTGGACGACAGCAAAGACTTACAGCGTGTGGAGCAGCAGACGGCGTCCACAAAGTACATCTGTACATAACAATGGCCACACAAAAAAAGATGACATAAATATTCTTGATTACTAAAGAAAAGCAGGTGCGGGGAATGGCGCTCAAAGGAAGACATGAAACTGCAACACCCGGACAACCTACTTTGAGACAAGAGCTATAGTGACTTTTTATTGTCTACTGAGTGTCATTTTTTTATTTTTTTCCGCCGGTTGTGTGCCTTAGGCATTTTTTTCAATCAAAAATGTTTGAAAAACACCACCCAGTAGGACGTGTGCACCTACAGCAGCACCCTGGTTAAAGACTGCTGTTTTTAAAAGTGACTACCAGCAATAAAATAGGTGTTTTTTAAAATAGCTCCTATAGTATAATCATGCTCATTAATAGCCAAACTCAGTGTTTTTCAACCATTGTGCCGTGAAATACAAAGTCAACAAAAACAGAATGCTGGACGACAGCAAAGACTTACAGCGAGTGGAGCAGCGGACGGCGTCCACAAAGTACATCCCTACATGACAACAATGGCCACACTAAAAAAGCTAACTTAAAAATTCCTGATTGCTAAAGAACAGCAGGTGCGGGGAATAGCGCATCAAAAAGGACATGAAACTGCAACACCCGGACAACCTACTTTGAGACAAGAGCTATACTGATGCGACGACGACTTTTTATTGTCTACTGAGTGTCTTTTTTTTATTTTTTTCAGCCGGTGGTGTGCCTCAGGATTGTTTTTCAATCAAAAATGTTTGAAAAACACCACCCAGTAGGACGTGTGCACCTACAGCAGCACCCTGGTTAAAGACTGCTGTTTTTAAAAGTGACTACCAGCAATAAAATGGGCTTTTTTTTAATAGCTCCTATAGTTAAAGTTAAAGATAAAGTACCAATGATTGTCACACACACTCTTGGTGTGGCGAAATTATTCTCTGCATTTGACCCATCACCCTTGGTCACCCCCTGGGAGGTGAGGGGAGCAGTGGGCAGCAGCGGTGCCGCGCCCGGGAATCATATGTGGTGATTTATCCCCCAATTCCATCCCTTGATGCTGAGTGCCAAGGAGGAAAGGAAAGAGTCCCATTTTTATAGTCTTTGGTATGACTCGGCCGGGATTTGAACTCACAACCTACCTATCTCAGTATAATTGTGCTCGGCAGAACGGAACTAAAGATGTACCGGCTACAAAGTCAACAAAAAAAGAATGCTGGACGACAGCAAAGACTTACAGCGTGTGGAGCAGCGGACGGCGTCCACAAAGTACATCCCTACATAACAATGGCCACACAAAAAAAGATAACTTAAATATTCTTGATTGCTAAAGAACAGCAGGTGCGGGGAATGGCGCTCAAAGGAAGACATGAAACTGCAACACCCGGACAACCTACTTTGAGACAAGAGCTATACTGATGCGACGACGACTTTTTATTGTCTACTGAGTGTCATTTTTTAATTTTTTTCAGCCGGTGGTGTGCCTTAGGGATTTTTTTTCAATCAAAAATGTTTGAAAAACACCACCCAGTAGGACGTGTGCACCTACCTGGTTAAAGACTGCTGTTTTTAAAAGTGACTACCAGCAATAAAATTGGCTTTTTTTTAATAGCTCCTATAGTTAAAGTTAAAGATAAAACACCAATGATTGTCACACACACTCTTGGTGTGGCGAAATTATTCTCTGCATTTGACCCATCACCCTTGATCACCCCCTGGGAGGTGAGGGGAGCAGTGGGCACCAGCGGTGCCGCGCCCGGGAATCATATGTGGTGATTTGACCCCCAATTCCATCCCTTGATGCTGAGTGCCAAGGAGGAAAGGAAAGAGTCCCATTTTTATAGTCTTTGGTATGACTCGGATGGGATTTGAACTCACAACCTACTTATCTCAGTATAATTGTGCTCGGCAGAACAGAACTAAAGATGTACCGGCTACAAAGTCAACAAAAAAAGAATGCTGGATGACAGCAAAGACTTACAGCGAGTGGAGCAGCGGACGGCGTCCACAAAGTACATCCCTACATGAAATAACAATGGCCACACTAAAAAAGATAACCTAAATATTCTTGATTACTAAAACAAGGCAGCTGTGGGGAATAGCGCCTCAAAAAGGACATGAAACTGCAACACCCGGACAACCTACTTTGAGACAAGAGCTATACTGATGCATTTGGCTATGGTTTTAATTCATATCCAACAACTGCGACGACGACTTTTTATTGTCTACTGAGAGTCATTTTTTTATTTTTTTCAGCCGGTGGTGTGCCTTAGGCATTTTTTTCAATCAAAAATGTTTGAAAAACACCACCCAGTAGGACGTGTGCACCTACAGCAGCACCCTGGTTAAAGACTGCTGTTTTTAAAAGTGACTACCAGCAATAAAATAGGCGATTTTTAATAGCTCCTATAGTATAATCGTGTTCATTAATAGCCAAACTCAGTGTTTTTCAACCATTGTGCCGTGAAATACAAAGTCAACAAAAACAGAATGCTGGACGACAGCAAAGACTTACAGCGTGTGGAGCAGCAGATGGCGTCCACAAAGTACATCCCTACATAACAATGGCCACACAAAAAAAGATGACATAAATCTTCTTGATTGCTAAAGAAAAGCAGCTGTGGGGAATGGCGCCTCAAAAAGGACATGAAACTGCAACACCTGGACAACCTACTTTTAGACAAGAGCTATAGTGACTTTTTATTGTCTACTGAGTGTCATTTTTTTATTTTTTTCAGCCGGTGGTGTGCCTTAGGGATTTTTTTTCAATCAAAAATGTTTGAAAAACACCACCCAGTAGGACGTGTGCACCTACAGCAGCACCCTGGTTAAAGACTGCTGTTTTTAAAAGTGACTACCAGCAATGAAATAGGTGTTTTTTTAAATAGCTCCTATAGTATAATCATGCTCATTAATAGCCTAACTCAGTGTTTTTCAACCATTGAGCCGTGAAATACAGTCTGATGTGCAGTGGAATGTAATTTTGCCTAATTGGGTTAAAAATATTTTTAGAAAACCAGTAATTATAATCTGCAAATGTGCCGTTTTTGACGTCAGAGTAACCGTGTAATACTCTTCCATATCAGTAGGTGGCAGCCGGTAGCTAATTGCTTTGTAGATGTCGGGAACAAGTCGTGAGAGACGACGATCGTTTGTCGTGATCACAATATGCAGGCGACAGCGGAAGGCAAAGTGAAGGTAAAAAAAGGGATCTAATGCTTAATCCAAAAATAAACAAAACGCGAGTGCCCTTAAGGAAAAATATTAAAGTTTTGGGAACAAAACTAAAACTGAACTGGCTACAAAGTAAAGAAAAACAGAATGCTGGACGACAGCAAAGACTTACAGCGTGTGGAGCAGCAGACGGCGTCCACAAAGTACATCTGTACATAACAATGGCCACACAAAAAAAGATGACATAAATATTCTTGATTACTAAAGAAAAGCAGGTGCGGGGAATGGCGCTCAAAGGAAGACATGAAACTGCAACACCCGGACAACCTACTTTGAGACAAGAGCTATAGTGACTTTTTATTGTCTACTGAGTGTCATTTTTTTATTTTTTTCCGCCGGTTGTGTGCCTTAGGCATTTTTTTCAATCAAAAATGTTTGAAAAACACCACCCAGTAGGACGTGTGCACCTACAGCAGCACCCTGGTTAAAGACTGCTGTTTTTAAAAGTGACTACCAGCAATAAAATAGGTGTTTTTTAAAATAGCTCCTATAGTATAATCATGCTCATTAATAGCCAAACTCAGTGTTTTTCAACCATTGTGCCGTGAAATACAAAGTCAACAAAAACAGAATGCTGGACGACAGCAAAGACTTACAGCGAGTGGAGCAGCGGACGGCGTCCACAAAGTACATCCCTACATGACAACAATGGCCACACTAAAAAAGCTAACTTAAAAATTCCTGATTGCTAAAGAACAGCAGGTGCGGGGAATAGCGCATCAAAAAGGACATGAAACTGCAACACCCGGACAACCTACTTTGAGACAAGAGCTATACTGATGCGACGACGACTTTTTATTGTCTACTGAGTGTCTTTTTTTTATTTTTTTCAGCCGGTGGTGTGCCTCAGGATTGTTTTTCAATCAAAAATGTTTGAAAAACACCACCCAGTAGGACGTGTGCACCTACAGCAGCACCCTGGTTAAAGACTGCTGTTTTTAAAAGTGACTACCAGCAATAAAATAGGTGTTTTTTTAAATAGCTCCTATAGTAAAAATGTGTTCATTAATAGCCCAACTCAGTGTTTTTCAACCATTGTGCCGTGAAATACAAAGTCAACAAAAACAGAATGCTGGACGACAGCAAAGACTTACAGCGAGTGGAGCAGCGGACGGCGTCCACAAAGTACATCCGTACATGACAACAATGGCCACACTAAAAAAGCTAACTTAAAAATTCCTGATTGCTAAAGAACAGCAGGTGCGGGGAATGGCGCTCAAAGGAAGATATGAAACTGCAACACCCGGACAACCTACTTTGAGACAAGAGCTATACTGATGCGACGACGACTTTTTATTGTCTACTGAGTGTCATTTTTTTATTTTTTTCAGCCTTTGGTGTGCCTTAGGGATTTTTTTTCAATCAAAAATGTTTGAAAAACACCACCCAGTAGGACGTGTGCACCTACAGCAGCACCCTGGTTAAAGACTGCTGTTTTTAAAAGTGACTACCAGCAGTAAAATAGGCGATTTTTAATAGCTCCTATAGTATAATCATGCTCATTAATAGCCCAACTCAGTGTTTTTCAACCATTGTGCCGTGAAATACATTCTGGTGTGCAGTGGAATGTAATTTTGCCTAATTGGGTTAAAGATATTTTTTGAAAACCAGTAATTATAATCTGCAAATGTGCCGTTGTTGACGTCAGAGTAACCGTGTAATACTCTTCCATATCAGTAGGTGGCAGCCGGTAGCTAATTGCTTTGTAGATGTCGGGAACAAGTCGTGTCAGACGACGATCGTTTGTCGTGATCACAATATGCAGGCGACAGCGGAAGGCAGAGTGAAGGTAAAAAAAGCGATCTAATGCTTAATCCAAAAATAATTAAAATGCGAGTGCCCTTAAGGAAAAATATTAAAGTTTTGGAATGGCTATGCAGAACAAAACTAAAACTGAACTGGCTACAAAGTAAAGAAAAACAGAATGCTGGACGACAGCAAAGACTTACAGCGTGTGGAGCAGCAGACGGCGTCCACAAAGTACATCCGTACATAACAATGGCCACACAAAAAAAGATGACTTAAATATTCTTGATTGCTAAAGAACAGCAGCTGTGGGGAATAGCGCCTCAAAAAGGACATGAAACTGCAACACCCGGACAACCTACTTTGAGACAAGCGCTATAGTGATGCATTTGGCTATGGTTTGAATTCATATCCAACCATTGCAACGACGACTTTTTATTGTCTACTGAGTGTCATTTTTTAATTTTTTTCAGCCGGTGGTGTGCCTTGGGATTGTTTTTTATGAAAAAAATGCGTCTTGGCTCAAAAAAAAGGTTGAAAAACACCGCCATGTAGGACGTGTGCACCTATAGCAGCACCCTGGTAAAAGACTGGGGGTGTGGTGCTGTTTTTAAAAGTGACTACCAGCAATGAAATAGGTGTTTTTTTAAATAGCTCCTATAGTAAAAATGTGTTCATTAATAGCCAAACTCAGTGTTTTTCAACCATTGTGCCGTGAAATACAAAGTCAACAAAAACAGAGTGCTGGACGACAGCAAAGACTTACAGCGAGTGGAGCAGCAGACGGCGTCCACAAAGTACATCCCTACATAACAATGGCCACACAAAAAAAGATGACATAAATCTTCTTGATTGCTAAAACAAGGCAGGTGCGGGGAATGGCGCTCAAAGGAAGACATGAAACTGCAACACCCGGACAACCTACTTTGAGACAAGAGCTATAGTGACTTTTTATTGTCTACTGAGAGTCATTTTTTTTATTTTTTTCAGCCGGTTGTGTGCCTTCGGATTTTTTTCAATCAAAAATGTTTGAAAAACACCACCCAGTAGGACGTGTGCACCTACAGCAGCACCCTGGTTAAAGACTGCTGTTTTTAAAAGTGACTACCAGCAATAAAATAGGCGATTTTTAACAGCTCCTATAGTATAAATGTGCTAATTAATATCCCAAATATAACAAAAAAAAAAAAATGGCTTGACTTGATTTCCACGAGGACGCGCCATTTTTGACGGTAAAAAAACGACAAATAAAAAGGTGGCACTCACCAAAGAGGGAGTTGGCGAAGCCGTACCACACGCAGCCCCGCTCCCCGATCAGCCAGCGTCCCTGCGTGCTGGCGGCGAAGCTGAAGGGCGTCCCCAGCACGCACACCAGCAGGTCGCTGACGGAAATGTTGACCAGGAGCAGGTTGATGGGCGAGCGCAGCACCTTGAAGCGGGAGAAGAGCACCAGCACCAGCAAGTTGTTGACAAGTCCCAAAGTGCCGATGAAGCCCAAGCACACGGCCACCACCGCGTTCCCCGTCGGGGTGAGGGTGGAGCGCGGAGAGCCGCCCACCGCCGGGTGTCCGTCCCCGGGCAGGGAGACGTTGAGGTCCGCGCAGCCGCTCAGGCTCGCGTTGGACACGAGCATCGCTGCTGCGGCGGCGGGGGCGCGCGGACCGGATACGAGTACGAGTATCGGGGGGGGGGGGGCTTTGTCACATAAAAAAAAATTAAAATAAAATAAATGTAATGATTTAGTGTAACACTTTATTTTGGTTGGATTGCACAACTTTTTAAAAGTGCTTAAAAAAAAAAAAAAATCCGAAAAAAAAAAAAAAAGTTTGATTCTAGTCTGCATGCACACACTGACTATTTGTAGGGATGCTGCTGTCTCTTCACACCTTCCTTCTCTGGCCGTGTTTTAAATCATTCTTGGCCGCTTATCGGCTGCTGACGTAAGGGCAGAGGGTGTGTGTGTGTGTGTGTGTGTGTGTGTGTGTGTGTGTGTGTGTGTTTGGGGAGGGGGCTCTGAAGACTAAACAGACCATCATCATCACCATCATCCTTATTATCGCCACCCCTGTAAGCTCATAGCGCATTAAAAAAAAACACGGTAAAAGAATGGCTAAATCAGGCTAAAATTAAGGTTTTAGAAACCAGGAACACCACACCCACCGTCAAGCATGGTGGTGGTATAAGAAAACTTAAAAGCTTGGGCAATATAATGATGATCAGAATTTTACTTGGCAAAATTATGAAAAAAAAAGTCAGCTATTCACCTGGCGGGTTTGTTTTTTTTCCCCAGGGATTTCTTGTTTTATCATATATTGCTATGTATGCTGTGTATGCACCTTAAATTAACACAAAATCCTGACTTTGGAACAATGTTCACATATTGTAGTATTTAGCTCTCTATTAGAATGCAATGGTTTTCCGTATTGGGACCAAGATTTCAGTCCTAACTTGTTCACCGGTCCTCATAATGAAGGTACTTTTCCTTGTTGATGTCTCAAAAAGGGTAGAAATACAAGAACACAAATAAATAAGAGTTGTAGAAATGAATGGAAACTCAAGACAGCCATGACATTACGTTCTTTGCAAGTGTATGTAAACTTTTGATCGTGTGTCTGAAGACCAAACAAACCATCATCATCATCATCACCATCATCACCATCATCCTTATTATCGCCACCCCTGTAAGCTCATAGCGCATTAAAAAAAAAAAAACGGTAAAAGAATGGCTAAATCAGGCTAAAATTAAGGTTTTAGAAACCAGGAACACCACACCCACCGTCAAGCATGGTGGTGGTATAAGAAAACTTAAAAACTTGGGCAATATAATGATGATCAGAATTTTACTTGGCAAAATTATGAAAAAAAAAGTCAGCTATTCACCTGGCGGGTTTTTTTTTTTTTCCCAGGGATTTCTTGTTTTATCATATATTGCTATGTATGCTGTGTATGCACCTTAAATCAACACAAAATCCTGACTTTGGAACAATGTTCACATATTGTAGTATTTAGCTCTCTATTAGAATGCAATGGTTTTCCGTATTGGGGCCAAGATTTCAGTCCTAACTTGTTCACCGGTCCTCATAATGAAGATACTTTTCTTTGTTGATGTCTCAAAAAGGGTAGAAATACAAGAACACAAATAAATAAGAGTTGTAGAAATGAATGGAAACTCAAGACAGCCATGACATTATGTTCTTTGCAAGTGTATGTAAACTTTTGATCGTGTCTCTGAAGACCAAACAAACCATCATCATCACCATCATCCTTATTATCGCCACCCCTGTAAGCTCATAGCGCATTAAAAAAAAAAAAACGGTAAAAGAATGGCTAAATCAGGCTAAAATTAAGGTTTTAGAAACCAGGAACACCACACCCACCGTCAAGCATGGTGGTGGTATAAGAAAACTTAAAAGCTTGGGCAATATAATGATGATCAGAATTTTACTTGGCAAAATTATGAAAAAAAAAAGTCAGCTATTCACCTGGCGGGTTTTTTTTTTTTTTTTCCAGGGATTTCTTGTTTTATCATATATTGCTATGTATGCTGTGTATGCACCTTAAATCAACACAAAATCCTGACTTTGGAACAATGTTCACATATTGTAGTATTTAGCTCTCTATTAGAAGGCAATGGTTTTCCGTATTGGGACCAAGATTTCAGTCCTAACTTGTTCACCGGTCCTCATAATGAAGATACTTTTCCTTGTTGATGTCTCAAAAAGGGTAGAAATACAAGAACACAAATAAATAAGAGTTGTAGAAATGAATGGAAACTCAAGACAGCCATGACATTATGTTCTTTGCAAGTGTATGTAAACTTTTGATCGTGTCTCTGAAGACCAAACAAACCATCATCATCATCATCACCATCATCCTTATTATCGCCACCCCTGTAAGCTCATAGCGCATTAAAAAAAAAAAAAAATGGTAAAAGAATGGCTAAATCAGGCTAAAATTAAGGTTTTAGAAACCAGGAACACCACACCCACCGTCAAGCATGGTGGTGGTATAAGAAAACTTAAAAACTTGGGCAATATAATGATGATCAGAATTTTACTTGGCAAAATTATGAAAAAAAAAAGTCAGCTATTCACCTGGCGGGTTTTTTTTTTTTTTTCCAGGGATTTCTTGTTTTATCATATATTGCTACCTTTGCACCTGTCAATTTTTACTTGTGTATGCACCTTAAATCAACACAAAATCCTGACTTTGGAACAATGTTCACATATTGTAGTATTTAGCTCTCTATTAGAAGGCAATGGTTTTCCGTATTGGGACCAAGATTTCAGTCCTAACTTGTTCACCGGTCCTCATAATGAAGATACTTTTCTTTGTTGATGTCTCAAAAAGGGTAGAAATACAAGAACACAAATAAATAAGAGTTGTAGAAATGAATGGAAACTCAAGACAGCCATGACATTATGTTCTTTGCAAGTGTATGTAAACTTTTGATCGTGTCTCTGAAGACCAAACAAACCATCATCATCACCATCATCCTTATTATCGCCACCCCTGTAAGCTCATAGCGCATTAAAAAACAAAAAACAAACAAAATAAAAACGGTAAAGGAATGGCTAAATCAGGCTAGAATGAAGGTTTTAGAAACCAGGAACACCACACCTACCGTCAAGCATGGTGGTGGTAGTATTATGCTCTGGGCCTGTTTTGCTGCCGATGGATAACTGGTGCTTTACAGAGAGTAAATGGGACAATGAAAAAGGAGGATTACCTCCAAATTCTTTAGGATAACGTAAAAGGATTAGCCCGGAGATTGGGTTTTGGGCACAATTTGGTGTTCCAACAGGACAATGACCCCAAACACACGTCAAAAGTGGTAAAGGAATGGCTAAATCAGGCTAGAATGAAGGTTTTTGTAAGCCTATAATCCCAGGAACACCATAACTACTGTCAAGCATGGTGGTGGTAGTGTTATGCTCTGGGCCTGTTTTGCTGCCGATGGATAACTGGTGCTTTACAGAGAGTAAATGGGACATTGAAAAAGGAGGATTACCTCCAAATTCTTTAGGATAACATAAAAGGATTAGCCCGGAGATTGGGTTTTGGGCACAATTTGGTGTTCCAACATGACAATGACCCCAAACACACGTCAAAAGTGGTAAAGGAATGGCTAAATCAGGCGAGAATTAAGGTTTTAGTAAGCCTATAATCCCAGGAACACCATAACTACTGTCAAGCACGGTGGTGGTAGTATTATGCTCTGGGGCTGTTTTGATGCCGATGGATAACTGGTGCTTTACAGAGAGTAAATGGGACAATGAAAAAGGAGGAAAACCTCCAATTTCTTCATGACAACCTAAAATGATAAGCCCGGAGGTTGGGTCTAGGGCAGTGGGCCCCAACCACCGGGCCGCGGAATGAATTTTTTATTATTATTGTAATTTTTTTATTATTCTTAAATCAACATAAAAAAACACAAGATACACTTACAATTAGTGCACCAACCCAAAAAACCTTCCTTTTTCATGACAAAAAACTACCTTATTCATGACAAAGAAAAAAAAAAGAAAGAATCAGCCCCCGCGGGACAAATTATCAAGCGTTGACTCCAAACACACGTCAAAAGAGGTAAAGGACTGGCTAAATCAGGCTAGAATGAAACTTTTAGAATGGCCTTCCCAAAGTCCTGAGTTACAACATGTGGACAATGCTGAAGAAACAAGTCCGTGTCAGAAAACCAACATATTTAGCTGAACTGCATCAATTTTGTCAAAGAATGTGCTCCAATCGCTATGTCACAAAAAAAAGAAAAAAGTTGTAGAAATCATTTGGGAATTTAACATGTGTATGTAAACTATGTATCATTTCCATCCTTATTATCGCCA
Organism: Nerophis ophidion; assembly: GCF_033978795.1. Taxonomy (NCBI): domain Eukaryota; kingdom Metazoa; phylum Chordata; class Actinopteri; order Syngnathiformes; family Syngnathidae; genus Nerophis; species Nerophis ophidion. The sequence goes on from NC_084638.1 coordinate 4,390,733, forward strand.
ACCCTGTAAGCTCATAGCGCATTAAAAAAAACAAAAAACGGTAAAGGAATGGCTAAATCAGGCTAGAATGAAACTTTTAGAATGGCCTTCCCAAAGTCCTGAGTTACAACATGTGGACAATGCTGAAGAAACAAGTCCGTGTCAGAAAACCAACATATTTAGCTGAACTGCATCAATTTTGTCAAAGAATGTGCTCCAATCGCTATGTCACAAAAAAAAGAAAAAAGTTGTAGAAATCATTTGGGAATTTAACATGTGTATGTAAACTATGTATCATTTCCATCCTTATTATCGCCAACCCTGTAAGCTCATAGCGCATTAAAAAAAAAAAAAAACGGTAAAGGAATGGCTAAATCAGGCTTAAATGAATGTTTTTGTAAACCTATAATCCCAGGAACACCATAAATACCGTTAAGCATGGTGGTGCTAGTGTTATGCTCTGGGCCTGTTTTGCTGCCGATGGATAACTGGTGCTTTACAGAGAGTAAATGGGACAGTGAAAAATGAGGATTACCTCCAAATTCAAAGGCCACTGAGCAGAAAAATGCCTACTTGTAGTATTATGATAAAAGTCACATTTTTACTCAACGCAAGTTAAAATTTTACAAGAAAAACGGAAAATGTGTGCAATATAATGATAAAAGTTGGATATTTTACTGAATGGCAGCCGCAATTTTACAAGAAGAGCTTCACATTTTGGTAATTTTACTCGACAAAAGTCACAATTTTATAAGAAAACATAAAAACTTTGGCAATATTATAACAACAATCAGAATTTTACTTGGCAAAAGTAGGAAAAAAAGTCAGCTCTTCACCTGGCGGGGGTTTTTTTTCCAGGGATTTCCGTCTTGTTTTATCGTATATTGCCGCCTTTTCATCTGTCAACGTTTACTTTTGTATGCACCTTGAATCAACACAAAATCCTGACTTTGGAGCAATGTTCACATATTCTAGTATTTGGCTCTCTATTAGAATGCAATGGTTTTTCCGTATTGGGTCCAAGATTTCGGTCCTAATATGTCCCCATAATGAAGATACTTTTCCTTGTTGATGTTTCAAGAAAGGTAGAAATACAAGAACACAAAAAAATATGAGTTGTAGAAATAATTGGAAACTCAAGACAGCCATGACATTATGTTCTTTACAAGTGTATGTAAACTTTTGATCGCGACTCTGAAGACCAAATAGACCATCATCATCATCATCCTTATTAACGCCACCCCTGTAAGATTGTATACAGCACATTAATGACCCCAAACCCACGTCCAAACCGTCCAAGCCTATAATCCCAGGAACACCACCCCTACTGTCAAGCATGGTGGTGATAGTGTCATGGCTCTGGGCCTGTTTTGCTGCCAATGGAACTGGTGCTTTACAGAAAGTAAATGGGACAATGAAAAAGGAGGATTACCTCCCAAATTATTCAGGACCACCTAAAATCATCAGCCCGGATGTTGGGTCCTGGGCACAGTTGGGTGTTCCAACAGGACAATGACCCCAAACACATGTCAAAAGTGGTAAAAGAATGGCTAAAATTAAGGTATTAGAATGGCCTTCCCATAGCCCTGACTTAAACATGTGGACAATGCTGAAGAAACAAGTCAGTGTCAGAAAACCAACA